>NC_089750.1:41141526-41144026 GCF_040412425.1 Macrobrachium rosenbergii | reverse complement strand
TAGTTCACACTGGGTTAAAATTTGCGAGCCTTGTGACAAGCAATCTGATTTCTCATCTGGACAGAAGTCAAGGGCATTAACTTTCGGTATCAACCCAAGAGTCTTGACTGGAAATAAACGCTTTTGGACATTTTTGTCTGTAACTGATACTGGTGTTCTTACAGGTATTTTCGACTTTTTATATGCTGATTTACTAACTTTCATTTTCGTGTCACTGTTTCTGTTTGTTGCAGTGGCTTCAATAATAATGTCTTCAGTCATCAATTTAGAAACATTTTCCTCCACCCCTAACAATGAGATACCTGCAGTCTCATTAGTAGTCTTGAAACTACTTTCACTTTTATTTAGATTTTTGTCATCGAGATGTGATAGGCCAACATCAGAGGTGTTATATTCCTCAAAGGAACCTGACTGCATCAAGTTAAGCACAACAGTGCTATCATTGTAATCCGTTACTTCACCACTGTAATATGGTAGTGGGCAAGGTCCAGCCACATAAATGGTACCTGGGTTAATTGTAATTGCAGAATTTTTAAATTTTATATTCTCATAATCTGGAGTGTCCACATTAACATTGTTGTTGAAATTCTGGTTAATTTCAGAGTTCTTTTCTACTACGAAATCGCGCTTTGCAGATATGTGTAAATGTGTATTCTTTTTATTGGATCTACACAGCACTTCATCTCCCACTTCAAAACTTGGTTCGTGAAATGTTTTCTTGAGATCTCTGAGTTCATTTGCTCCAAAGCTAGACTTTCCTGAAAATCTTATCTTGATGCTGTCACCATCATCACTAGTACCAAATCCTTCATCAGTTTCAGGGCAATCGTCATCCCTAACTACAAAATCATCAACAACCTCATCAAACATTTCAGCTTTGTAACCAGTTTCATAGGAATCATACTCAGTAATTTCATTCACCAATTGACTTTCATCATCACAATCATAACTGGGTTTTGTGGTACTCATATCTTTTCTCGCATTAACTAACCGGCTACTTTCGCTCTCATGCGGGTTATATTCCTTTTCCAACTCCTTATAAGCAAAATCTTCGATGGTGGTACTAGTGGTGCAGATATCATGTTTGTGTTTATGTAAACAAAGGGCGTTGGTCGAATAAGCCTGTGTATGTATAGGGTTTGAGTTAATTTCTCTCTCAAAAACTGATTCCTCAGAATGTCTCGTACTCTTATCTACATACTCTTCAGTAATAAAAGAAGAGCTCTTGCTCCAAAAATTTGATCTCGTGAAACTAGACGTTTTCTCCCCTTTAAACCCAGCTTTTGAAGCTGCTTTCCCTACATCATATTTCCCATTTCTACAGAAGTACTTTCCAATGCCTAAGATTGGAAGTCCGAAATGGGATTTGCTCCACCTCTCTTGAGTTTCATAAACCTCCATATCGCTGGTCATGTTATACTCCGAATGAGAAGGCGAGCACTTTGGTACTTTTACACCTCTTTGGCCTTTCAGTGAGTTATGGGCTACGATGTTATTAGTTCTTTGATTCTTAACTGGTGTAAACGTCTCTAGATTTGGAACACTGTCATCTGCCCTACTCATCATCTTATCCTTTTCACTCGGCAGACAAGGAGAATGATTACCAGTATCTCCAGAACCCCCACCATTCGACAACTGTGAAACATGATAAAAAACATTCTTTTCAAATACAGATTTTTCAGAAGTTGCAATGCTGCAACTTTCTTTGTGCAGCTTTATATCAGATCTACAACTAGTTAATTCATCACTGTAATTCAGATCCTCAAAAGTAGTATTTGATGTATTACTGCAACTGAACGATTTCCTATTATTATTTTTGCAATTTAATGACTTATTGGGAAGGCTGTTTTCTTTCCGCTGATTTGGATAAATGACACACTTCTCTACTTGCTGGATATCACTATTGTGGCAAAATTTTTCTAAAATTTCGGTCTCATGAACTAAACTGTTGTATTTTTTAGTAAAGTCAGCGTCACCATCCATGCACCAAAACATATCCACTGAACCAGTCATAGAGTACTTCTTAGACAATCCTCTATTGCCAGTTTTCTCATCATCTCCTAGTGTTTTTTTATCGGGTGTCTGCAATCTGCAAGATTGATTGGTGTGACATGACGCGGGGTTCTGGTTACAAAGAGGCCAAGTACTTTTTGGATAAGACGCAGGTGGATAACGCTCACCTACAAGCACACTTGGCCTCACAGGGCTGCATCCTGCACCACGAGGCCAAGATGATGACCGAGGGGGATGCCTTTGTTCTTCCCCTACTCTTATAGTTTTTCCACCTAAAATCAAAACAGGCCTGCTTTTGCGGTGATGGTGATGATGATACGCACTCTTCCTGTCACACAATTTTGAGTTATAATGAGCAGTGAAATGTTCACGTGGTAATTGCGGTGGATGGGAGGAAGCAGAAACCTGGGACTGGCGAGGACATGAGTGTAGTTGGGCCCTATGAACAGCTTCAGTCATAAGGAGTAAAGGATGAGGGACTGAATGT
>NC_089750.1:41094026-41136526 GCF_040412425.1 Macrobrachium rosenbergii | reverse complement strand
CCCTGTAGAATGTTAAGAGTAGGTTTGTCGCTGCATAGCCGACCCAAATTGACCCAGATACCACCACATAAATCTTATCTGTATTCTCATCTGTCCCTTCCTTACCTGGGAGAGACATTTGGGTGGCACAGTCAAAAAGGGGCAGGGATAAGAGTTGAGTGCCGCTCCCTTAAGCAGCTTAAATGAACTAATCTGCTTAAAACAACCATTCTATGAGGCAGAGTGATCGCGCTGAATTTTCTTTCCACAGGACACCAGGGGAGATGCAAGTAGATGGTCAAGACACCTGGAAGATAACACATCTTGGGCACAGTCACCATATGGGCCCAACAATGGGGTCCCTACCCTCAGCAGATGCCTTAAAACGAGCCTGGACAGGAAAATCTTGGCAGTTGGCAGTCAATAATGGGAGTTAGCAGTTGGCAGTTAGCCAGAGACACGAGGGTGATTGCTATGAACGCTGTGGCACTGGAAGTGCAGTATACTTCAGCTGTGTCTGCTGCATGGGATGTGCTTGCTGTGGCACTGGAAGTGCAGTATGCTTCAGCTGTGTCTGCTGCATGGGATGTGCTTGGGTGGCACTGGAAGTGCCGTTTGCTTCTTTGGTGCCAATCACATACTAGATGTTTGGTGGTATGTCATAATAATTAGAATAAGTTTTGATGTCTCCTTAACCCAGCACGTATACTAAGAATAGCATTTACCATTTTTGCTTGCTTCCTATTTCCCATCTTAGTTTCCATAATATTCATCTGACTAAAAATTCTGTCTACCTCTGCATTTGAATGCGGTACAACCAAAACAGATGAAGCAAATTTCGCTAACTCCTTGAATGGGTTACAACCAGAAGAATCTTCATACTCATAAACCTTACTCCAAAATTTGATAGTCTGACTGGTCACCTTCCACTTAACTTCCCTCCACTTGTTATCAATGACAGTAATTTCATATGGGGGAACTGTCAAGAGCACCATTAGTAGAATAAGAAATTCTTTAGCCACACTAAGTACTTTTTTAACCGATAGCAATGACATGTGTTGTAGAATTTTAACATTCTCTGGCAACTGTTGGTGTATCTCCTTTTTGCTTTAATATTTCAATGTCTTTCTCAAATTGACAACCAAGGTAGGGTTTCGGGTCAAGAAACTCACTAATATTACCTTCCAATGGATCAATATTTGCAGTTGGCAACACTAAGCAAGATATGATGGTAACGTTTGGATATGCAAAATTAAACATAAAATGGCCTACAGGATTACCTGCCTATTTCAACGCCTTGATGTTCTAAAAGGCAAGAATTTCAATCTTAATTAAAAGTCTCAAGATACAACCTAATCTGGGACCCCCCCCGCCACCGCCCCCCCCCACCCCCCCCGGGAGGATCTTACTGAGTCTGACACCCCAAGCAGGGGTTCAGGCGCAGGCTCGTCCTCTACCACAAGTGCCAGTCAACCTCCCATGGTGAGTAAATGCCCACCCCCACTGGCCAACGCCCCATCCACCCACATGATCAACTCGTTCATTTTCCATCTTCGTGAGCTGCCATGGATACATTAGATATAATCTCTTGGAATATTTTTGGCCTCAAGTGGAACATTCCTCACCTAAACATGTTCTGCAAAAACTTCAAAGGCATCATTGCATTACAAGAAACGCTCCTCTGGTCTCATGACTTTGCCATCTGAGACCCAGTGCATGAAGACTTTAGAGCTTTCTCGACCTCATCGATGCAAGTTACAGATCACACCGTAGCCGGTCGCCAGGAAGGGGCCTTTCTTTCCTGTGGCACAAATCGTTAGACAACATGGCGAATGTGTTGACCTATAGGAGTGATAGATTGCTGGGGCTTCAAGTGCCCTGGGAAATGAACAACAATTTTAATCAGTACTTCATGATCCTAGGCGAGTTACACTGCATTATTCACGATTCTACTGCTGATCATATTTGTATAATTGGGGACCTTAATTCTCACCCTACAAAACAATTTTATAACAAACTTACTTGCTTCTGTCAAAGTCATGCTCTCCAAATTAGTGATGTAATGATCCTCCCTCCCTCCCTCCTTCTATACCTATGTACAAAATAGAACGGACACAATTACAACCCCCTGGCTGGACCACTGCATCACGTCCCCACAACTTCATGACCTCCAATGATCTTTCAATGGGCTATGACCACATTCCCTTACAGGTGTCATTTAGTACCCCACCCTCCCTACCGTGAACCCCCTAACTGATCACCCACCTGCTGTTAACTGGGATTTCAAAAACCAACAGAAATCCAGATCCTTTGGGGAAACCACGGAAACCAGGCTGCGGTCAGTAGTTCAACCAGCAGACGCCTTACTGTGCACTAACCCAAATGTAGAAATGACCATCGCAGAAGAGATCTGCAAGAATTCTATTCGAATATAATTTCCGTTATGCTTGCCTCTGGCAGGGATACCTTTAGATCTCGTCACGGCAACTCTCATAATATACCTGGATGGAAGGACTTGGCTAAGGATCTATATACACATTCACAGGAAATGTTTTTACTGTGGAGTCAAAATGGTAGCCCGAGGGAAGGACACTTTGCACTGCTAATGAGGCAGGCAAAAGCACAGTTCAAACTTGCCATTAAGCACTGCAGACTGAATGAAAAGCAACTAAGAGCTGATGCAGTGTCTAGAAAATTAGAGACTGGCAATTACCCTCGTCTTTGGAGACATTCAATCCCTAAATCCCAAAATTTAAAAGCTATCACAGAGAGTTGGAGATGCCGTCGGTGACGATGCTATCGCAAGAATGTGGGGCAATCACTTCAGCACTATCCTGAATTGCACAATCGATCAAGATTCCCGAAGGGATGTAGTTAACCTCCTTACTGATAACATTGTTTCATTTCACTGATCGTAAAACGCCAGGTAACATCAGCGATGCCAAAGCTTTCAAATTCTGCCATCCAATAATTTACATTTTGCTAGCTGCTCTATTCAATGCGTGCATAATTCACCAGTTTCTTCCAAACTCCCTACTCTTAGTTCACTTAATACCATTAATAAAAAACAAACTAAAATATGCAGCTGACCCTGGCAATTATCGCCTGACTGCAGTTACTACAACTGCATCGAAAATACCTGAGTCCCTTCTTCGAGTGAGACTTGTCCCCTTTCTATACACTACTGACAATCAGTTCGGCTTTAAAGCAAACCACTCAACCAACACCTGCATCTACATCCTGAAAGAATTGCTGAACTATTACCTACCATCAGCTTCTCTTGTTTTCCTGTTTTGTAGATGTGAGAAAAGCATTTGATAGAGTAAACTACCTGAAGCTCTTCCTGAAGCTGCACAAATGAGGCACACCTCTACTGTATATCAAATTGGCATTTTACGTTGCTGGTACACCTTCGGCTCCCTAAACGGGCTCTGGCAAGGAGGCATTCTCACTCCATACCTGTTTAACACATACACAGATGCCCTGAATGTCAAACTGAACTCACTCCCAATCAGATGCACTATCAACAAAACAACAATAAACAACCTCTGTTATGCCGATGATATGACTCTGATTTCCCCATCAGTGCAAGGTCTCCAGCGACTCATCGACACCTGCCGCCAATATCCAGAGAAATTTTATATCCTATACAACGAACCCAAGACCCAGTGTATGTCGCTGCTCCCGAGATTGCTTAAGCATATTGCAGAACTGCAAATTTTCCTAGGAAATCATCATCTGGAATTCGTGCATAATTTCCATATTTGGGCCACATTATTACGGACGACCTAAAAGATACGGCAGACATAAACAGAGGCGTCATAAACTATGTGCAACTGGCAACATGAGTGCAAGGAGGTTTGCCTTCTGTCACCGAGACACGAAACTGCTGCTCGTCGGCACATACTGCTACAGTTTATACGGGTGTTCCCTTTGGACGAACTATACCCGAGAGACCATGAGACATATCACTGTTGTTCACAATGCCATTCTGAGACGCCTCACAAACACCCCTTGCTATCGCTCCGCCACGCAGATGTTGCATAGAAAACTGCCTCAATAATTTGAAAATCATTGTTAGGCGAACAATGTCCAGTCTGATCACCCGACAGAGAAACAGCAGCAATTCGCTCATACAAAGCATCCTACGCAGTGAGGAAAGAAGATCTAAATTGTGGGAAAGATGGGATAATGAGGCATCTGTTCCTTAAGTGACATATCCTCTATTTTTGCAATTATGAAGTGTCATCTCCAGAATCTGTTATTATTATTATTATTATTATTATTATTATTATTATTATTATTATTATTATTATTATTATTATTATTATTATTTGAAAACTAGTTCTTATTATTAGGTAAATCATTTATTTATCAACAAAACAAACATATGCATGTAACTATAAAAATTCTCTCATCTCTTGCCGAGTTTTTGGTTACATGTATATGTTTACTTGTTTCGTATGGTAAATAAATGATTTACCTACTAATAAGTACTAATTTTCAAATATTAATAAGATTGAATGATAATAATAATACTACAACTGTAATTACAAAATTTATACATTTCTATAGTAAACTCTGTGATATTATAAACAAGCAAATATTATTCCCCAATGTTTTGTGAAACTTTGAAGAGAGGGGCAAGGGCAAAGCTCTCAAATATGTCAATCATTGCCCACAGCGTGTCAAAGGATTTCTATGTACTATATATATATATATATATATATATATATATATATATATATATATATATATATATATATATATATATATATATATATATATATATATATATATATATATATATATATATATATATATATATATATATATATATATATATATATATATATATATATATATATATATATATATATATATATATATATATATATATATATATATATATATATATATATATATATATATCTTTCCTTTTCCTTCATAAATCATGAATTTCCATCTTTGATATCTAATGTAAGAATAACTTCTCTTTCTTTCACGTTATACTGTCTGTCTCTGTAATAATTCATAAATAATCCAACTTGATATTTCAAGTAAGGACAATTCTCTCTCTCTCTCTCTCTCTCTCTCTCTCTCTCTCTCTCTCTCTCTCTCTCTCTCTCTCTCTCTCTCTCTCTCTCTCTATTATTCTCTCATCTCCATAATAACTGATAAATAATTTCACTCTCTTAAGTAAAGACAACCCTTATCTCTCTCTCTCTCTCTCTCTCTCTCTCTCTCTCTCTCTCTCTCTCTCTCTCTCTCTCTCTCTCTCTCTCTCGTTCGTAGTTAGCGCTCACACATTTTTACAACTTATTCTCTTTACATCTTTATCTGTGCACCAGATAGTTTAAATTGATCTAATTTTACCTGTAATGTCTATGAACTGTCAATGCGCTAGTGTGGCAAATACGTTCTAAAGCATAGACATAATAATTAAGAGTTGTATTAGTCCAAATAAAAAACAGTTTGTTCATGAAAAAGCATTCCAAAACAAAGAGAAAGAGACATAGACTAAAGAAGTTCTTAAAAATGAGGTTGAGAAGACTTCTAAAAATACATCAGTCAGAAGGCGAGAGAGAGAGAAATTCTCTTCCAACTCTCTATTTAAGTCATCCATTTATTTATTTTTTTAAGGGTAATGTAATAAGCTAACTTTCAAATTAAATTACAATAAAACCCCCGTATTCACAGGGGTGCGTTCCAGACACCCCTCCCCCAAAATAGCTAAAATCCGCGAATACTTACAACCCCCCCTCTAAAAACGCTTATACCTGTCTACCATGAAAGGTCAAACACTAAAGTAAGCCTAAAAATACCACCCTACATCAAATATACATTAAACTATTACCTTATTACTGTATTAATCTTTGAAATGATACTATTAATATAATTTCCAAGCCATCTTAAACATTTTATCGTTACATTTATACATACGTACTGTATGGCTTACAGCTGTAGGTGAAAATAATCCAGTCCCCCCTACATATTCAGCCACGCACATTTTCTTTCATACAGTTACAAGCCATCCCGTTTTCTTTTCGAGGGGAACCATTGGCATTTATATGTAATTCAAAAAAAGAGAGAGAGAGAAACAAAAAATAAAAAAAAGTATGCACATTTTTTTTTTAAATTAATACTACGTACATATTAAAATTACTACATATGTAAATCATACGGGTACTCACCTGTGATGAATGTTGATTGAAGATGATGATGATGAATTAGCTGTGCAGTCTGATGAATGACAATGAAGATATGACTGCACAGCAAAGCAGAGGAGTTACAACTCATCTGAGGGTGCCTCTTCACCTTCAGGAGGTGCTTCGGGAGGCACTTCTTCAGTTGATTTGGCACTACTTCAGGCAATTGGGGTAGTGCCTGGGGCACTAATTCAGGCAATTTGAGAGGCACTTCTTCAGGTGATTCGAGAGGCACTTCTTCAGGCGATTCGAGAGGCACTACTTCGGGTGATTTGGGAGGCTTTGGAGGGGCCTTCTTCATCCGTTTGATGACCATGGTGATAGGCAGCTGCTGTCGCTGCTTTTTCATGGTGGTGAGGGCTTGAATATAGGGCTTCAATGCTAAATCAAGGATGTTTGAAAACTTTATGGAGCATTCCATATAAGGATCCCATGTTGAAACATACTCCTGCGTACCCTTGATCATTCTCTGAATGTGGGACAGATGTTCAAAAGTCAAGCCACCCTCCTCTTCCTCCTGCTCCTCCCCTGAACCTGGCGTATCTTCTTCCTCACTGACAGACTTTGCCAGGTCTTCCAAATCCTGGTCCGTCAGGGGGTCAGAGTTAGCATCAATGAGGGTGCCAATTTCATCCTCGGTGATGTCCTCGAAGCCTTCTCCACCTAGAATCCTCGCCAACTGGACAGCCTTATTAATGGCCAAATGTTGAATTTCTTGAGGAGAGAAGCCCCTGTAATCATGAACACACTCCGGCCACAACTTGTTCCAGCATGCATTCAGGGGTCTCCTTCTTCATGTCATTCATTGATCGGCTGATGATGGTCAGACATGTGGCAATCGTGAATTTACGCCAATATTCTTTTAGCATAAATTCACTGTCACAAGGTGCTGGAGGGAGTTCCCGGTATAGAGTGCCTTGAAGGCATGGATCACTCCCTGGTCCATAGGCTGGGGAGAGAGGTGGTGTTGGGAGGGAGGAACTCAAGCTGGACTCCCTTGTAATAAAGATCGAGAGAGTGGCCACCAGCATTATCCATAATCAGCAACACCTTGAACTCCATGCCCAAGTCATTCAGTTATTGCCTAACTTGACGGATGATGCTCTGATGGAACCAGTACTCTGTAAGGACTCTGATGATCCAGGCCTTAGGGTTATGCACCCAGAACACAGGAAGCAATGCCTTGTTTTTATTCTTGAGGGCCCTGGGGTTTGCAGCCTTGTAAATGAGGCCTGGTTTAAGCATGAAACCAGCCACATTCCCACACATGATGAGGGTAACCGTATCCTTCTGGGCCTTGAATCCGGAGGCTTTAGCTTCGTCCTTCTTCTCAATGATTTTCTTGAAGGTCTCCGTATATTTCGCAGCTGCTTCAATGTCTGCAGAAGCTGATTCCCCATGCAATGCAACAGACTTTAGGTGGAACCGCTTTTGAAATCGGTGGAACCACCCCTTGCTGGCCTGGAAACCTTGAGGCGCTGATGATGGTCCTGCTTGGGGCTCTTCCCCCTCTTCTTCTTCTGCTTCTGTAGGCACTGGTTCATCAAAGCCTAAGAATTCTAATTTGCCTTCTTCAACGCCTTCCTCTGCCTGTACTACATCGTCGCCTTCCATAGCAGTTGATAACTGCTGGTAGAGTTGTCGCTCTTTCTCGCGAATGATGTTGGAGTCGAGGGGTACGTTCCACTTCTGGCAGTCCTTTATCCAGAATGCCAGAGCAGATTCCGTATTCACGATCGTTTTATCCCTCATTGTCGCAACTGTCTTTGCACTACTGAAGTAGCTCATACTCACAGACTTGCGTATCTCCACCTCTTTCTTCTTGATATATCTCACTACGCTCTCATTAACATTAAAATGGTGGCCAACAGCGGCAAAACTTTTGCCCTTCTTTAACATGTCACGAAGTTTCAACTTCTCCTCGAGTTTCATAACAGTCTTCTTTCCTTTAGACTCATCCTACATGCGCAGAAGTACAGCAAAATAAAAGAAAGGACACAAAACTATTTTCTCAACATGTCTAATATGGATAGACAATGTTATTAAGTAAAGACTTAATGTACAGATGGTCGAGGATGATGAAACTGAGGATGAGGAAGAAGAGGAAAACGAAATAGAAGAAAATAAGACTGAAGAGATAGAAAACAACGATGAAAACAAAGAACAGGATACATACAAAGAAATAAACTGTGAAATGACAATACAAAAAAAACCCAAAGAGGTTGTACCCTGATATACATATTGAAGGGAAAGAGCAAGAAAAAAAGAAAAGAAAGACATAGTCTGCACTCTTTTGAAAAGAGGAAACTGCAGATTCGGTGAAAGATGTCACTACAAACATCCCAAGATATGAGATTTATGGCAAATGTGCATATCTAGACAGCTATGAGGTTGAATACAGCGATCTACATCCAAAACAATGTAGGAACCTGAAAGAAGGAAAAGGTTACATATTCAACAAAAAGTGCAGGTGTATGCATCCTGTTGCCATGAAGAATGAAAATCAAAAGCAAATACATATCAAAAATCAAAGTAAAAATGAAACAAATAAAGAAAGGAGTAAAGAGTATGAGACGAAGGAAAAAAGCAAGCCGGCACCACGTTATGAAATGTCAGCACCACGATATGAGGCATCAGCACCCAGGTGCAGTGCAACAAAGCAATGTATCTACGGTGCAAATGGATGGTGCAGATACGGAGATAGATGCAGATACAAACACAAAATGAATAATAATGAAGATGGAAGATCAACTATTTTTTATATAGTCTTGAAAGGAGAAGAGAATGCTACATGATAATCCAGGCATGGAAACAGATAGAAGGAATTACCGAAAACATCATGGAGCTAAAAATATCAGAAAGAGCATGCAGAGGTAAATTAATAGTGCCCAAAACTATACCAGGAAAACTAAGGAAAGCACACAGGACATTAATCCACCACGCACCAGCATCGATAATGCACGTCTATTCAATGCGCTACCCGCTCATCTGAGGAACATATCAGGAGTGAGCGTAGATGTGTTTAAGAATAAGCTCAACAAATATTTAAGATGCATCCCAGACCATCCAAGATTGGAAGATGCAAAATATACCAGAAGATGCATTAGCAATTCTCTGGTAGACATCAGAGGTGCCTCACACCGAGGGACCTGGGGCAACCCGAACGAACTGTAAGGTCTGTAAGGTCTGTAAGGCTAGAAGTCTTTGAAAGAGCAGGGCGTTTTTTAGGAGGCATTATAGGGCCGAACACCACTGATGCATAAAGATTAAGAAACCAAACACAAAGATGTGCAATTTCACACGGTAAGAAGATACTGTGAACTACGCACGAACTGAGAAGGATGCCGTGGATGCAGTCTCCCAGAATTCCATGTTCGCAAGTTGGTCGTGAATGTTCAGCCAATCAGCCAAGTGAACAGCCAATGAGCGCCAAGGAAAATGAATGGCGCTTCTGGATTGGCTGCTTTGCAGATGACAGCCAATAGTGTGTCGAGTATCATTGGTCCTGGGTACACAGCGTCCAGCATCTCGAGTTCTTTATATTTGCGGGGAGGTGGCTTGGGTGGAGCACTTTTAAGAAAAACAAATATATGTTATTGAAATTTTGCTGTGTTTACATTAATATATTACAGTACTGTAATATTTGAAAATTAGTAAATCGTTTTTCATCATACAACATGTACTTACAGTAGTCATGAATATATACTTAGTACTTATGAAGATGCTACCATCCACAGATGTAAACATACGTACCCTGCTATTCCTGTTGTCTTACATATTTTAGATATGCTCTACGTACTACCTGCAGTACTGTACTACATATCATCCTAAAACATTTCTTGTATATAATATTTAAAAATCATCCTACAACATAACATTTAATAAAATGTACAGTACTGTATGCGCAGAATATCAATGTTAGTATATGTAATCGCAATACAGTTGTACCATGCGTATACCGTAGCAGCAAATTATTGGCAAATGACCCAATATAACTCGTTTTATTGCTATCTCTCGTTTGTGTGTTTTGCGTGTACAGTACAGTACTATGGACTAAGAATATTTTTTGAAATCCTGCATTAAGATGTCCTCTGAATGCTCCACTTCTTCTAAGGCCTTTGGCAAATAGCCTACAATTAATGACTGATGAGAAGACAGTAGACATGACTGTTATGTTAAGAGAGGGCAAAGTCACAGAAAAGTATCAACCCATTACAGCATGACATTAATTGCGGTCGCCTGCACTGAGCATGAACAAGGTAAAATACTCATGCAGCCCTGCCATACCACCTTTGTTGCCAAGTTCAAATACCTTAACATGACAGCGCCTCCCGTCATTCATCGTACTGCACAGTTAATTCATCATCATCATCACCTACAGCATACTGTAATCAACATTCATCACCAGTTGCTACCTGTATGATTTAACTTTATTATTTATTATTATTACAGGTACCCAGTGTAGTATTACATTATATTATTAATCTTCTATTACTATTACAGTAGACCCTTGACTCACGAACGCATTGACCCACGTACAACTCGATCCCCGACCAAAATTATAGGTAAAATTTCACCCTTGACTTACGAACTAACTTTGAGATACGAACAAAAAAAAATGCGGAAAATAAAAATTCTGTTTGGGTCATGAACTAATTTTGAGACATGAACATTTGAAAAATGCTGGAAATTTCTGGAAAATAACAATTCACTTTGTTTCACAAACTAATTTTTAGACACAAACATTTGAAAAAATCGCCTTGAAATCGCCCAGCACACGTGAGAGCGTTTGAGTTGCCATGGGACCAGCCATCTTCCAGCCTCCCACACACGGCGTCACCCACGCATCACTCTTTGTCTCATCTCATTGTGTACAAGACGTTCACAATTAAACTTAGCATTTTTTGCGCTAAAACTTGTGATTTTCTTCATAATGGGCCCTAAGAAAGTGAAGAGTGGTGGTGAAAGTAAGAAAGTGAAGAGTGATGGTGAGAAGAGGGTGCAGAGGAAGATAACCATTGACATAAAGAAAGAAATTATAGAAAAGTTTGAACGTGGTGTTCAAAATATATCATGAAGTGAGTACAAGATGGCCAAGTCGACAATTTCGACAATTTTGAAAAACAAGGATGCCATTAAAGAAGCAAATGTTGCGAAGGGAGTGACAGTACTAACCAAGATGAGATCGCAAACCCTCGAAGAGACAGAAAAAATCATTTTGAAGTGGGTACATGAGAAACAGATGGCAGGTGATAGTGTAAACGAGCGATCATCTGCGAAAAAATTCGCCAAATGTATCAGAGTTTGCTGAAGAAAACTCCTTCTACTAGTGCCACGCCAGATGATTTTAAGGCTAGTAAAGGTTGGTTTGATAACTTCAAGACGAGAACTGGCATTCACTCTGTAATTAGGCATGGCGAGGCTGCTAAGCGCAGACAAGGCTGCTGCTGAGGCATTCGTGACCGAGTTTGCGAGTTCGTGGAGGCCGAAGGATACGTCGCTCAACAGATTTTCAATTGTGATGAAACGGGCCTCTTCTGGAAGAAGATGCCCAACAGGACATTTATCACCCAAGAAGAGAAGGCGCTCCCAGGCCACAAGCCAATGAAGGACAGGCTTACGCTTTTGTTATGCTCAAACGCAAGTGGCGACTTGAAACTAAAGCCGCTACTTGTCTACCATTCAAATAACCCGCGTGCCTTTAAGCAGCACAACGTAAATAAGGCCAGACTGCCTGTAATGTGGAGGGCCAATACAAAAGCATGGGTGACACGGAGCTTGTTTATGGAGTGGATTGATGAAGTGTTTGCGCCGACCGTGAGTCAGTACCTAACAGAGAACAAGCTGCCCCTGCGGTGCCTTCTGATCATGGATAATGCCCGGCACACCCTTTCGTACTTGGCTGACTGCAGTGAACATGACTTCATTCAGTTCAAGTTCCTTCCACCCAACACGACCTCTGTTCTCCAGCCCATGGACCAACAAGTCATTAGCAATTTTAAGAAATTATATACGAAGGCGCTCTTCTCCAGAT
Organism: Macrobrachium rosenbergii; assembly: GCF_040412425.1. NCBI lineage: Eukaryota > Metazoa > Arthropoda > Malacostraca > Decapoda > Palaemonidae > Macrobrachium > Macrobrachium rosenbergii. Next base: position 41,124,304 of record NC_089750.1, on the reverse strand, counting down.
GCTTCCGTGTAACTGAAGAGACAAAATTAACCTTAAAAGAATTTTGGAAGAAGCACTTTAATGTTTTTCACTGCATAACCCTCATTGATAACGCATGGACTGAAGTTACGTACCGCACATTAAATTCTGCGTGGCGGAAACTTTGGCCCCAGTGCGTAACTGTCCGTGACTTTGAGGGCTTCGATGCAGAGATTGTGCAAGAAATTGTGTCCATGGGCAACAGTATGGGTCTACAAGTCAACGACGAAGATGTTGAAGAATTGGTCGCTGAACAATCAGAAGATTTGACTGCGGACGAACTTGTTCAACTCCACAAAGAGCAGCAGGAGCAACTTGCTCGGGCAATCAACTGACGAAGAGGAGGATGGGGAGGAAGTTACAGATGTCAGCAGTGATGTGATAAAAGCCGCATTGGAAAAGTGGAATGATGTCCAGTGCTTCCTTGAATTGTATCATCCGGACAAAATTGTTACGAACAGGATCGTGAATATGCTCAATGAAAATTTAATGAGCCATTTCAGAAGAGTTATGCAAGGAAGGAAAAGGCAACAGACATTGGATAAGTTTGTGATTAAAAGTTCACCAAAAAAACCTAGAAGAGTTGAATCTCTGGAACAAGATCTCCCCGACCTGGATGGGGGAGGGTCTCCTTCCACACAATAACCTCCTCCCCACCCACCACCCTCCTCTTCTCTTGTCCGTCAAGCCAGAAGTCTTGCCAGTCATAGTAAGTGTTCACTTTACAAACGTTTTTATAGTGTTAGTTTACCATTTTAAATTATATTATTAGATATATTAAGGTTTTTTACACTGACTTTTACATTATCTGTGTAAAATAAGGCAAAATATACATAATATATATTGGTTCGTAGGGGTCGAGAACCAATTAATATTATTCCCATTAAACCTTATGGGGAGATTAGCTCCGAGTCACGAACAATTTCGAACACGACCAAGGTCTAGGAACGGATTGTGTTCGTGAGTCAAGGGTCTACTGTATATGTACTGTAGCATTATTATTAATTTACATTATTATTTAATGTTATTATACAATAAATAATATGGAAATACAGAATATTGCTATATGAAAAAGACAAAAAATCTGCATCCTCAAATAGGCAGGTTCCCCGCAAATATTTTTATAGATATGTTCCACAGAAAAACCCGTGAATACGTGAGTTTTCCTGCGAATAAATTTTAGATAGGTTCCACAGAAAAACCCGCGAATGGGCGAGTCCACGAATCGTGAGACCGCGAATCCAGGAAGTTTACTATACAGTAACTTTAATTTCATTTAAAAGTGGACTTAATAATTTGGGAGCATGATTAGGGCATATTTTGTGTTTTAAACTCTAGAAATAAGCATTTATTAGCATTTTTAGACACCATCCCAAACTTACATGAAAATTTGCCATACGCGAGGGTTTCTGGAACCTAACCTCGCGTAAGTTTGGGGTATGACTGTACACCCTAATTTTAGTGACAATACTGGCAACTTGTTAGCATCCATAAGCTTTCCCTTTGCAACAATCTAACTAATACACTCATATGCCATTTCAAATACCTCTCTCTCAAACTTAAACTTAGGACAGAACTGAGAGTAAGATGAGTGGTCACGTTCATAACTGAGCAATGACTATTTGAACATGTCTGAGCGTTGTCGTCCATCTCCACTGAGCATGTGATGCATTGCTTTGGTCTTAATTTACATTTTCTTTACTTTGAAAAATTCAGATGTCTAAGGTTGATAAATTTTGCTTAGTATTTACATGAGAATGTTAAAAGTATAGCACTGTTTTGTCCATTTAGTTTCTTTACATCATAAACACTCAGAAGAAAAGATCTAAAATTTATCGGAGATATCTTGTAACCCCTCGAAATAAATCACCCCTCTGATTAGATAAAAGGTGGTGCGTGGCTTCAAAGAGGCAATGATAACATCTTCAGATGGTTTCAAACTCAATAGCATAATGGCTTATAGATCATCTTTGGACTTACAAGAAATTTTACATATTCTTATACAGTATTTTATTTTGGTATTTTACTAATATATCTTTCAAGGTAGAGCCTAGTAAACATTTCAGGCTGTTACTACATTTAGGTTTGTAGTCTGCTACACACCACAATGGAATGGGTTTTTCTCTTTCTGCAGACCAGGGGTTCCCAACCTTTTTCACCTGATGAGCACCCACCTGTTTTCTGGAAAATTATGGGAGCACCACAATAATCTTATAGTTTGGGAATTAAGAAGCAGTCCAACTAGTAACTGAAAGACTTAGTCTTCGTTTACTTAAAGGTAACAAAATTTTAAATTACTTGCACTGAAGATTCAAAAATGAATTTTCACTGCTTGGATAATTATTCAGGCATATTTTACATAACTGTCATATATAATATAGTACTTTAGCGGCACAGAATAATTCACAGGTAATATGTTTACTTCTTAAGTCAGATCGTATATTGATATCTAAAAATGTAACTAAATGAGATATTTTGTTCAACCACAAACTAAAACATACGTTTGCTTATTATCAATCACATTTCTCATTACGTCAATCATGTTGTGATATGCGTGGAAAACTACAAAGAAAAAAAAAACGAGAACAAATAAAATTCATAGGAGGCACTATTTCCTGAATACTGTTACACAAGCTAATTACTTCAAATCTTGGACATTAGAAAAAAAAATAATAAAACAAGTCCACCTCTACGCTAGTTTGTGGATTCAGTGAGAACCCTGATGCTGAACTGCTTTGGCTAGCTTTTCTATATTTTCCCCATCAGTGTTTGCCAAAGCAACTCGTACACAGTGTTACATATAAAAAACGAAAAAGGTGGAAGGGTATTTTAAATTTGGCAGTTAGGCCTATGAAGAGTTGGTGCTCGTGAGCACGATTTTAACAACTTCGAAAGAGCACTGCCAGACCATCAGAAAGCACAGAGGTGCTCGCGAGCACCAGGTTGGGAACCCCTGCTGTAGACTCTACCAGCAATTCTTCACTAAATAACTTAAGAATGCAGTTCGATTCTTTATCAGCCACATTCTTGTAGCTTAAAATTGAGGATGAAGTGTTATCCATATCCTTTCTACTAGTCATTCCTTCTCTGGCTTCCTTAGCAAGTAAGTTGCTAACAAGGTAACCAAAGGCACCCAAGAACATTTTTTCCAGTGTCTGTGACTTAATCCTTTCTATTGGTCCATATATTCTTTAAAAGTATTCAATAGTTTACTGAAATTTAAAGTCAAGTCTAAACTGTCATACCAAAGTACTTTTTTAAGTATTTCATTTCCTCCAGTTTTAAATCTACCCAGGTGTCCCAGTGTTTCTTAGTTTTCATAGTTATCACCAGGAGTCATTACCTGTGCCAGGTAGTTATCAATGGATTCAGGGATAGTGAGGGTGATCTGGATGTTTTTCATAAAAAAAAAAAAAGTTGTATGAAATACTAAATAAGACCCGCAAAACAAAGAAAAGACATCACTGGCTTTTCCTGGAAAACATACCACCAACAATGACACTCCCAGATGCTTATCCTACCTTGAAGGGATGGCACTAAGTGTAAGCCTAACCCATTTGATGGGGCTGAGAACATTACATAAATGCAATCACAATCATCCTCACTTTAATCATCTTGGTGGGCAAATTGGAACAGAATGCCAACATTCCTACTTTAGAAAGTAGTCCACCCCTCGAATCCATGGGCCACTTCTAAGAAATAGACCAACACAACTCTTACTACTGGTTTGAAAATGAACTCAAATTCCTGCAATGGTAATCATTCTTGATGATCAGTTTAGGAGAGGTTGGACAACAAGGTGGAAAAAAGCTAATAAAATCTAGATGATAAAGATAAAGATAAAAAGTGAAAGAACATAGAGAGACATTACGATACGAACTGGGGGAATACACCAGAAGATGTACAGTATAAGCATACGATGTGATACATCCAACCTTGGACATCAACTGATCGCCGAGCTACATTCAAGAGGGCATATGGTGCATTTTGTTAGCACTGTCACTCCTACAGACGGCAACTACTTATGATTACATTATCAAATGTCCATTTGTATTATTACAATAATTAACATTACCTAGTTCCGTAACACAAGAGAATATAGTATACGCCTTCCATTTTTCAACACTAGAAGTGTCTCACTGTCCGTGATTACGTCTCTTAAAGCAGAGGCAACTAATCAAAACTCTACTTATCTAAATTTCATTTTTATTTTCAGTATTCTGAATGAACCACAATCCGTCATCCAAAAAGAATTCTGCAAATAAAGTCATTACTGCCATATTTATTATCAAAAATACCAATTGTTACCAGTTAACATTCCATTACTCCAAAAGAATTCAGCAAATACAGCCACACTGTAATATTTTTTTATCATACAATATCAATACATCTGCAAATATGTTACCTGTTAACATTAGGAAGCTGTCTACCAGTTACCACAAAAAAACTGGTAAAAACACAGGGCATGCTTGTATGTTTGAGTTTTTTAATGCTTTATCCCGTGACTGGACTTTGCAAGGGTTGGCAAACCCCTCTCTACTTGACCTACAAGGGACATGTTTCATGGTGATTTCTGAAGGCATTTTACAAGGGGAAAAAGTGCTAGTGAAATACATTATACATAAATATACAGGAAAGTATAAATACACAAGACTTTAGGCATCAAATGGACAAGCAAATGAATGAAGTTAAAACTTCCTGTTAATTAATGATTGTCGTTACCCTACCTTTAAAACTAGAATGCGCGACTGGGGGGGAGGGGGCACCCCATTAGTGTGCCCGAGACATGTTACGCCTGATTAATGTCAGGGCCATGAGTTGACCCTATTCCATCCAGTATGTGCTGAGAGGGTGGGAGAATTACAAAAAGTGACGAAAATTTCTACCTCACTGGTTCCTAAACCACCTTCAACAAAGTTTGAAGGCTTTGTTCAGACTCTTAACGTACAATAAGTGCGAAGCATTGAAAATTAAAATCTTATCCGAGTTATTTCCTGAAATTTACCCCAAATAATGAAAACCATGATAATTCACATGAAGTTAAACAAAAATTATTTTAATGAACAAAAAATTTAACAATTCGCCCCCTTTTGCTACATGGTGTTCTATGGATCCTGATGTAATTCCACTGTAGGCTAGATTGTAAAAGAAACTTTAAATAGACACCGTCTTGATACGGGAAATAATATTGCTCTCGAGTTACAGGAAATTTTAAATTGGGTCGACTGAAATATGGCATATGGCAAAAGGCATTTAGAGATGACAGGTGTTGACTTTGAAAATTAATATAGTTATTATTACCTCAGTAACAGGAACATTTCTGCAAGTTAAACTTGAAGGGCTGAGCAGTCAACAAAGTCGACAATGGGGCATACAAGAGAATACGTCACTAGCCACAAGACCACTGTTATGCAGCTAGAACAGTGCATCAGACTTAATTTCCCTTAAATAGTAGCTTTTAGGTTGAGAGAGAGAGAGAGAGAGAGAGAGAGAGAGAGAGAGAGAGAGAGAGAGAGAGAGAGAGAGAGAGAGAGAGAGAGAGAGAGAATCTGCAAAAGAATCAAAGTATCATAAATCCTCTTCTAAATATCAAAAGAAAGTAAGATGTTGGAGGTCTCAAACAATACACTGAATCACACAAACGCACAGACACGACATGCGCGCGCACACCCACAATATCATGTAATTGCGTACTACCAGGAGCCGCATCATCACATATTCGGGACAACTTAAAACTAGCTGATACAAGACAATAACTCCGACTTTGCCATAAAAGCACAATGTTCCGTTTATAATGCACAACTAGCCTAAGTGAACACCAACTTACGAGATTTTTAAAAAATATATAATTTTTAAATTACCTCCACTAATACGGAGAACGTCTACTTTACATAACTTTATAATCGGTTATCTAAACTCAAATAGTCAGTAAACCAGTACCATATTACAACATTACAATTTTTCGATGTTAAACTCAGCGGCCTACTTGTAATGTACCGAAAACTAAGCAAGAGACGGAAAGTTGGAGAGGGGGAAAATATAATAATAATAATAATAATAATAATAATAATAATAATAATAATAATAATAATAATAATAATAATGCCTTCAGTTCCACATTTTAGTTAACGGTGGGTATCAAGGAGTGGGTATTGAGGAGGAGAATCGCAAACAAGTGAATGAGAGAAGCAGCGTCTGCTCACAGACAGGCACTTACTGGTTCCGGGTGTCATGGCACCCACCATAAAGGCTAATACTGAAACATAACCTGTCCTTGTTTAGCTATTTCGCGCCTCTCTCTCTCTCTCTCTCTCTCTCTCTCTCTCTCTCTCTCTCTCTCTCTCTCTCTCTCTCTCTCTCTCTCTCAGACATACATTTTATTATTAATAACCACTCGTATACACTCTACACTTTCAAGCACAAAACACAAAAAACAAATTTAAAAGGGTATTAAAAACAAATGAAAAAATCACTAGTGAGCCTAATTACTATATTTCACCAGCAATGTAATCTTAACATTCAACGACGTCTAATAATGCTAACCCTTTATAAGCATATCTATGAAGCCCTTGTGAGGTTGATCAAGTGTAGAAACAAACTCTAATACAATGGATGCTTCTTACCATTCAAAAGATTTTCAAAAGACGTCAAAAGAGGGTACTGGTAACAGGTGATAAAGTTATTATGAAAATTCTCAAAAATTCACCCAAGAGTTATGGGGTGGGGGTTAGGGTTTCAAACTCAAGCTCCAGAACGCCAATAAGCATCCATTAATTGAAATACATATATCATTACTAAGTGCCATTCTACTATCTTACCACTAGAGACGCAACAGCTTTCTGTACAGACGAGAGAAATAGTGAGTATGGTACCTCGTTTTCGACACTGAAATTTCAGCTGGGAAGAAAAGTCCAATGGTATTCCGAAGGCCTAAACTGAGATTTGAATACTACCCTGCATTACAATGAACTATAAGGGTCGGCAAGGAACAAACCAAGAGAAATTTCTCCAGCAATGACAGCAAAAAGGAACATTGGACATATGATTAAATGAAGGCCAGATAATGAGCAGTCAAAGTTTTTTCACAGTAAGAAAATCTTTCCCAAGAACTCAGTAAAATAACAAAAAATACATCCAAAAATAAAAAAAAATTCAACAAATAAGTAGAAACACCCTACCCCTAAACCCACACTCACACAAATATATATATATATATATATATATATATATATATATATATATATATATATATATATATATATATATATATATATATATATATATATATATATATATATATATATATATATATATATATATATAATGACTTTAGCCTTATATATATGCATCTCTTCTAGGAGAAGGAAACTATATAAATCAAACCAGCGGGTAGAAGGGACCCTACAGCCTTGGTAGGCACCCTTCTAAGAGATGGTTACTCTGAAATAAACAAACCTTGTTCCCCAACCTTGGACTGTGCCATAGCAATTGAACTGTGGCCTTCCATGGTGTTGGGTTTGAGTTCTTGGGTTTGAGTTCCCTTGAGGGAGGCTACAATGAGGCATTTTTCTTTTTGTTCACTTTCTTGTTTTTTTCGAAATGTGTGTAGGACAGGCTGATAAGAAAGGAAAAGTTGCTTGGTGGATCATCATGAAAGCACCTTCTTTACTTAGTCTTTCTCTTCAAAGTTTTTTTATGATTTCTAAATCCATCCTGCCTGTCCTCCCCCCGTTGTTTTGGCAATCTGGTGGGTTTCTTATATGCCTTAAGAACCCTAAAAGAGTTCAGAGGTCTGGTTAAACAAATCATTTATAACTAACTAACTCTTATATGCCTTATACGGTTTGCCGGCTCCACCTTACCGACCAGTTGCTTCCGGCACTTTTTGAATGACATATGGTTAGGTTTATCTATACTGTACTTTTAATGCAATTTTTTTAAATAGTGTTGATGTTGATTGCATTATTACTGTTTATTGTTCTGTTGGTTTTTATTATGTTGCTGTTTTACGAGTCTATTCGTTTTGCTACTAATTTTATGTTGTTAATTTTAATTCTTTAGGGATGTTGAGCTGAAACCTCGGCCTGCTACTCATTCCTGTTAGGGGCTTAAGGTCAACTCTTCTTGATCTCCAGGGTTGTGCCCATAACTATGATTTGATGTCTTTATCTGGGACACTTGTAAGTAGTAACAAGTCAAAGGTTCAATTTTGAATCCCAGGGTTTGATGGCCCAGATTTTGTTATTGTCGTAACATTCCACATAAAGGGTATGGCTGTATACACTAAGATTTTCAGTAAGTTCTACAATGTGTTTGTATTTGCTGTTTACCGCAATCCAAATATCGACGATTCTATATATGACTGTCTCTTGGAGACAATTAGTATGGCTGTCACAGGATTCAAATGCTTCATTCATTATTTGTGGACACTGCAATTTAAAACACAGTGGGTGGCTTAATTCAAATCCACAGATCAACATGGCTGGTCTGCTCTTGAGTTCTGTGTATCCTCCGATTTTGTCCAGCTAACTGAGGAACCCAACAGTGCTCCCAAATCTTCAGGAAGATAACATGCTAGAATTGTTGTGAAATTATGCTAAAATAAACCAAAAAGATGCTAGATTTATCACTGAATTATGCCAGATTTTAGACTAATGATCAGCTAAACATTAAAAGGCTAGTGATTAATTAAAACAAGAATAAATGTTATTTGGCATTTTAATATTGCTCAATTTATATTGCAGAGTAGAACAATGTTGCAAACTAGATTTTTCACACACATTCCTCAAAATAAAAAAAAAATATTTATAACTCTTCTTAAATTCACGTTCCAGCATACAGACTTTATTATTTCTCAAAATTAAAGTAAAATTAATGTTTTTTTGGGGGGGATACAGCCTAAAACATTCTTCAAAATAAAATGAAATCATTATCTTCAGTTAAAGTGAGTATCTAGCCTACTTACTGGTGTCACTGTGGATATACTGTATATCCTTTGTACCCACTGCTTTAAGCATCTCGTTTGTTGGTTCAAAGTGACGAAGCATAGCTTAGCACACGGGTGAGACAGATCAGCTGAGTTTGCGTCTCTATGCGACTCCGACAAAAGTTCAAACTTCGAAACCTAACCGTCCAACATGTCTCGTATGGCTGATGACAATTAGAGTAGCCTACATTCATTGAATGAACGCACTTAAATATTTTTTCATATTCTGATTAAGCTGGAAAGTTGGAAATTATGAAATCTGAGTTTGTCAGGAAGCTTACGCTAGAATTATGCCAAACAGTACAGAATTATGCTAAAAAATAAATTATGCCAGAAAAGATGCTAAACACTTAATTTGAGGCAAAATTACGCTAGAAGCATAAAATTATGCTAGATCTGGGAACATTGGAACCCAAGCATATTTCTGGTAAGAGATTAGACCCCATATTCACAGATGTTCCAGCTATTGTCAAGTCCAAGGTCTGCGAGTATACAGACACTTTCGATCATTGCGCCACTGAGATGGACATATCTGTCAATCATTGGAAAAACCATCTGGCTGAAATCTAGAGCCAACTGGGATCACATTATTGCAGCATGTCAGGCACTTAATATTTCAGATGCTATATCAGATCCAGATCCCAAGAAGCTAAATGTAATGCTGATGGCTATTTTAGTAAGGTATGTCCCTAGAAAGGTCATTAATTCAGGACAAATGACCAGCCATGGTTTGCTGATACGTGTAGAAGAGCTTACCATGGAAAACAGACCAAATTCAACACAATGAGATGAAATCATTCACATGGAAATTACGCCATTTTTGCTAGGTCTCGCCGTGCTGTCAATAGATTTTATCACATAGCTGAGGAAAATTACAATGCCTTAAAGATTAAATTTGAAGGATAACTCAGCCTCATCTGTGGTGGAACAAACTGGCATCAATTATCTTTGGGTCAGGCTCATTCACTCCTCCAATATTAACAGGTAATGGTAGATTGGTTACTGGCCCTAAGGAAAAAGCTGAACTGCCTCATCACACTTTTGAAGCTAAGCAATCAGCTGAGGATGTCCCTCTCCCTGATACTTGCTATCCTGAACTTATTCTTACAAAATTTGCATTTCACTCTAGGGATGTTAAGAACATTCTTGATACGGTAATCTTGATAGCTGGGGTGGAGAAGTTGCTGATGGTTTCTTCCCTTTGTTTTGTAAAAAAAAAAAAAAAAGTTTCTAGTGTGTAGTCTCTCAAGATTAGTAGATTCTACAGATTTTTATGTCGACGTAGTACCTTTCTAGATGAACACAAGCTTAGCAATACAGTGCCAGTTACAAAGAATGGCCTATCTGCACACTGCAGTAACTACAGGCCAATTTCTGTTCTCCCTGTACTCTCCAAAGCTGCAGAAAAACTTATTTTCAAGCCACTACATAAGTATGTGGAATCAAAAGGATTGTTTGCTGATAATTGCTATGCATATCGGAAGCAGTTAGGTTCCTGCTATGCTCTTTTAGATTTGACATGCCATTTGGAAGAGAACCTTTATAAGGCTTTAGAGTGCAGAATAATTCAAATGGATTTTAGCACTGCTTTCAATATAGTAAATCACAAGGCACTTATTTAGAGTGTCGTAAAGTCTCCACTTATGAGAAATGAAGGTGCCCTTAGTCTCAATCGGGGCATGGGGTGTATTAGTGAATGGTGTAATCGGTGGGGTAAGGGGCTGAACTCCAGTAAAACAAAAATACTGTCACATAGCAGATCTGGTAGAAATTTTCCACCCCATCCTCCCCTTCAGGTGAATGGGACCCTGCTGAATGAGTCTGAAGCTTTAACTATTCTATATGTAACTTTTGACTCATATCTTACTTCTGAGAAACATCTAATGAAAGTGTCAGCAAATGCTGCATGAAAAGTTAGGTAATGTATGAAAGGCCTCATATATTTGTAACAGTGATAAAATCAATGTAACCCGTTTTAGGTCATTTTTCCTTCCTTTACTAGAATACTGTTCTCCAGTATGGATGTCTACTTGTACCAGAGATTTATCTCTTTTGTATAAAGTGGTTCGTGGTGGTAGGTTTCTGTTTCTTAATATTAGCAGTTATGACTTGGACCATCGTCAGATGGTCTCTTGTTTGTTACTTTTTCACAAGTTGTATTTCAACAGAGATCTTTCACATTCTCAACTAATCCCTGACCTCATTTTCTTGCCAAGAGCAACAAGATGCGCTGAACAGCAACACCAATATGCAGTGAATGTGCCTCACTGCAGATCTCAGTTCCAAAGGTCCTTTATTCCTCACTCAGTTGGACTGTGGAACAGTCTCCCTGAGGATGTTGTGGAATTGAACTTTAAAAGTTTAGAAGATGCAATGAATTACTACCCTAATACTATTCTCCTTGCATTTAACACACTTTCATCTATCTATTTTAATAATTTATTTTTTCTTTTTTTAATAAGCGTGATCTCTTCTGTGTTTCCCCTTACCTCCTCTTACTTCTTCATAATGAGCACTATATTCTTTGGAAGCTTGAAGTTCAAGCCAATGGTCCCTGTGGGCTTATTCCATACGAATAGGGTTCAACTTCTGAATAATAATAATAATAATAATAATAATAATAATAATAATAATAATAATAATAATAATAATACACTCACACACACACACATATATATATATATATATATATATATATGTAACTGCTCACGAAGGTGACCTTTGAAAGGTGGGTCAGCTGTTCGAGGGACCATTTGACTATACACAGCATGAAAGAAAAATGCTGAATCATTCGCATACCACAAGAAGTTGCAGAAGCTCCTTGGTGACAAGACATGAGGAGCGAAAATGCGATTTCAGCTTAGAACATTCTAGAAGGTGAACAGGTTATAAATCCGGATTTGAAGAAAGCATTCAAGTGGAGTGCGTGAGTACGTGTGTGACCAGGTGCCTCGTGACGCCCCACATTGCAAGAGGCGTGTCTTACCGTACTTTGACCTCGAACGATGTCACGAGAGTATGTTCATATGTGCGTTGACAAATCCCATATAATGCGTGCTCTTCATAGAATGAGTGGGACAATGAGAACCGTATTTTGAGTGTGTACTCGAGTGACAGAGAAAAACACCCAGACTGAAACCGTCTCTCCAGAGGACAATGGTGAAGTGAGTACCGCTCATAAACATTTTAAACTTTTCTTTCAGAACTATGGGCACAGCCATTACCCCTGTGGCAGTGACATCTTGTGTTTCTGCATTTTTTACATCTTCTGGTTTTTAATATAACGCTTGTTCTTTACAGGTATTCCTTCCTCCCTCCTTCACGGTCCTCTTCAAGGAAGGGAGTGGTGTGACTTTTAATGGTGAATTAACCTGAATGTATTCATTGACATTTTTATGATCTGAATGACAGATGAATTATTTCTCTATTTCCTTAAATTATTGGGTGACTATGATTTGGACCTTATTTCTTTAGAAGATTTTCAAAGCATTTCGATTTCATTTTTCGTATTTTTTTAAAGTTATTTTCGTTATTTTTTTTTTGTCAATAAAGGTTTAGTTTTGTACCTAGTATCTCATTCCAGTAGTCCTTAGAATTTAGTTAGGGAAAGGAATAACTTATGATGTCGGCTCACGATATCACAAAATATCTCGGGAAAAGCAAGATACCGACCTCTGTTCTTAAAACGGAGACTAATAATAAAGCATAAGCCTCAGAATCGGCTTATTACATATATATATATATATATATATATATATATATATATATATATATATATATATATATATATATATATATATATATATATATATTGTATATATATCTGTGTGTGTGTATATGTATATATCTATATGTATGTATATATGTACATATAATCATATATTTTCTTATAGGACGTGTGTGTGTGTGTGTGTGTGTAGCCTAATTCCATGTATCACCCATAAATGGCATTTGCTTAGGACACGCAAGATGGCCTAAATCAGCTGTCACCCTTCAAGATGGCCAAAATGCTATCTAAGATGGTGCCCAAATCCTCTGGTACTTTTTAGGCCTATCAAGGGAATGTCACGTGACCTGCAGCATCCGCCATCTTATGAGCCTATGCCCTCAGGCCACCCTGGGATGACCCGGCTAAAACCCACCACACCAGGCTCGCCGACACTCAGTCTATTTGCTGACAAGATCTCCTAGCAAGACGCACCATCTCTAGCTCTTATTATAGGAGATGCCTGTGCCACGAGAATTCTACCACTGGGCCATGGCTTAGGGTGGTACTTCACAAGGATATCCCAAGATAAGTCTAAATAGTGCACGGGGCTTACAGCGGCCTATTTCCTTCATCCTATAACCTTATTTCCTCATTTTTTTTTTTTTATCAAGAAACCTCCTCCCGTGATATTCACATGTCCTATCTCTCCTACGACATCCCAAATCCCACCTTGGAGCCCATACAAACTCCTCTATGCCAAAGCCATCCATCGTTTTGCATGTATAGTTTAATTCTAATTTAGGAAAAGCGCGATTAAAGTGTGTCTTTATTGGCTGTGCTATTCACGTGCATGAGCATGCAGTCCAGAGCAAGTGACTTCATCGGGATGCATCAGACTTGTTAGCTAGGGAAAGCTTAATAGCTCAGTTGCAAGGTGTTAGGGCTTCATTTCACACCAGTTCTATATTTAATTTAACGCCTCTCTTTCAGAGGGATGCTTTATCGTGTGACTCAGGAACTCGGCCCGAAAATCTTTAACCAGTCACCTCCCACATGGGGAATTAGAAAGAGAAGATTTTCCGTCATCACGGTACTGCCGAAGATTCATTACTATAATTTTTTTATGTCTATTTACTAAGATTTTGTGTAACTACTTCGTGATCTTTGTCTGTTGATTGTGATATTAAATTGTTAACTATTCACTGCGTGTGATTACACCTTGAAGTCAAGTAAAGTAGACTTCTCCCTTATTCCAGTTATCCCATTTTTTTTTATTTAATGCTGTTTTACAGGCAGCCATACACAAGCAATCCATTGCACTTTCACAGGCTGTACAGTAACACATATGACCTTGCTAAAGGATCTTTGGAGATCAAATCATTAAATTAAGGTAAAAATTCCCCAAGTAAGAAAACGCGACCTAAATTAAAAGCGTAAAAAACGAGCTGAAATCCAAAGTCACGATCGACAGCACTCTTACAATTTGAGTCGTTTAAAATAGAAGACGACACAGACTAGCAAACTCACCTGAGTGCAGTAAACAGGTAGCAATAAAAGATCTCATGCTTATTCTTAGTGTCAAAACGTTCGTTTGTGTTCATGCATGATGTACCTGTGATTTGTAGAATAAAATTATTCTCAGTGCATGATTTAGGAAAGTTTAATTTATTTTAGCAAGATTGTGTTAGCCTTAATAAAAAGCCAGCCTGAGACAAGCTCCTCCCAGCAGCTCGCTTCCATTTTGCAGCCGAAGTCAGTCGGGTTCTTTTTGCCCAAACCCCCACACAATTTCAGTGTAGGAAATATAGTCGAGACATGTGTCTCTATGTAATTCTAAATTGTCAGGCTTTTCATGAATGCTGCAAATTTAGCGTAAGGGTGCATGATTTCAAATTCAAAACTCGTTTTGCTAGCAGGAACAATCGGACATGCGTTCATTAATCGCAGCAATCGTACTCAGTGCTTAGTTGAATAAGTAACGTAATATATGTATGCTAAATACTTTGTATGGACAGGCATACAAAATTGGCTAGGGAATATTTTGGGTCGTACATTATATTAAAATCGTTAGACTGAGAGAGAGAGAGAGAGAGAGAGAGAGAGAGAGAGAGAGAGAGAGAGAGAGAGAGAGAGAGAATTTTTTTTTTTTTTGCTTTCCTTAAAATCTTATCAGGTTGTTAGCCATTCATTTTTTTACAAAAACGCTAAGAAATTTAGCGCATCAGAGGGAAATAGGTGGTACTGTATATTGATTTCATGTTACAATACGCGAGTCCTATATAGAATTCTTATATTCTTAGACAAATTACTTGCCCAAGGTCCTCTGGAATTAGACCTACCCCTCTACTGCTAACAAACACTTACCTGATTCATTACCAACAGGATAACAGCACATTTGTTTACAGTATATACTCTTGTAATGCGAGATCTCACGTATTGTGCGACCCCCAAAATTTTCACCCTTAAAAAATTATTGTATCATGTATCTCGTGTATCACTGAGTTTCTTTTCTGAGAGACCAAATTACAATAGACTAACTTCTTTTCCTCCACCTCTTTGTCTATCCCATCTTCCAGTTAAATTTGTTAAAAAAGTAAAAGAGAATGATAAGTTTCATTAGTCAAGTTATACTCGTTGCGTAAACAACCGAACGAGAAACAGCTGTCCGAATCGGATAACAACAGCTGTTTTGCTTGCATTTCAACCATTGCCCAATAGTAAAAAATTACCATAGTTATGTTACAAATGTTGTCAAGTAGAATAGGACATATATTTTTTTTACATTATACCCTTATTCGCTATGAAGAAAAGATCAGCAAGGAAATATACTGCTAAATTTAAGCTGCAAGTTGCAGCTGAAGCCGAGAAAACAACGTCAAGCAGCTAATGACTATAAATTATCGTGCATTGGCGACATGGATGAAACTCCTGTAAACTTCAACATGCCATCAAACTCGACTGTAAATAAAACTGGAGAAAAAAGTATTTTACTCAAAACTACTGGGCATGAAAGAACACATTTTACTGTTATTTTCACGCCGATAAAAGATAAATACATACAGCTCGTATTATGATGAAATGAAGTGAAAATAGCAAATGGAATCTGTTGATTTTTTTTATACAACAAACATGCCCCAATGACATCTATTAATGAAAAAATAACTAAATTTAGTTCACAATGAGACGTATTTAAGTCATACTGTAGTTCGACTTAAAAACACTTCATACAATGAAAAATAACCTTGTCCCATATAGAGTACCTAGAGATTCATTTACACTAACTAGAAGCAAGAAAATCTCTCTGAATTGAGTTAGATACAGCGAAATAAACTTACCCGTAATTGCACTCAGTTGATTTCCAAACCAAAACATTGATCGCTATGTTTTTATTTTATAGTAAAATAGTAATATGAGACTATACATACAATATTATTGGATATGATGAAGTAAAGCGTTGTGACCCCTTAAAATTAGCTTCAAAATTAGGTCTTCAAAAGTCACATGATACGCGAGTATCAACATTATCTTTTTTTTTTTCTAGACTATGCAGATTGCATGTCATGTGCTCCATAACTAGTGGCTAGCCATTTGTTTACCTTCTCTAGCCCAGGTTAAGTTGCATTACATGTGCCCCCTAGCTAGTAACTAGTCCATTTATTTGCCTTTTTCTAGGCTAAGTTAGGTAGCACTTCATGTCTATTACAGTGATTTACCTTTACCTAGTCTATAGGATTGCACTTCATGTATACCACAGCTAGTGACTAGTATGTTTACTCGATGTATCGTCAAGCTTGTAAAGACCCACTTCATGTGTAGGCTAGCCAGCCAATAGTACATCTATCTTTAACCTAGCCTGCGCAGATGCAACCCCCCTGTGTAGCCTAGCCAGTGACTAGTACATTTATCTATGTGTATCTTAGCTTGTGGAGATCCACTTTGTGTATTTGAGCCAGCAATAGTACATTATTTTGTTCTGTGTATTCTTAAAAATATATGGCTCACAGCTGTGTGTGGAAAACTAATTGGGTTACCCCTGAGAGAGAGAGAGAGAGAGAGAAATACATATGCACATTAAAAAATATTTAATACACCAGTGACAGTGCATACACATAGGTAAATAAAGATTAATTCACAAAACTAGGTTATAATATATGGTATCAGTAAACATTAAACTAAAATCCATGATAAACAAGTGAAAAATGCGCCGAAAAAAAGTTGCAATTGAGTTTTCTGTACAGTATATAATCAAGGCTACCGAATATAGATCTATCTTTTGTGGGCTCGGTATAATGTTGTATGAGCTGCAGCACAAGAAACTTTAACCAAGACCCATTGGCAGCCTGTCCTATATTGCTGCCAGATGCAAGATTATGACTAAATTTAACCTTAAATAAAATAAAAAACTACTGAGGCTAGAGGGCTGCAATTTTGTATATATGATGATTGGAGGGTGGAATGATCAATATACCAATTAGCAGCCCTCTAGCCTCAGTAGTTCTTAAAATCTGAGGCCAGACAGAAAAAGGGCAGATGGACAGACAAAGCCAGCACAGTAGTTTTCTTTTACAGAACACTACAAAGAGGGAAAACTCCCTCACAAAATATTGGAGCTACAAGCCAATCAGCAACTAGCAAAGCTGGTACCCTGCTCTGTGATTGGCACTGAGGTAACATACCCTGCTGTGTGATTTGCTACTCCTAACTCTTCCAGCCAATAGCTCCCTCTCTATCTATCTATCTATCTATCTATCCATCATTCACATTCTACGAGCATCCTTTGGTGTAAAGAGAGAGAGAGAGAGAGAGAGAGAGAGAGAGAGAGAGAGAGAGAGAGAGAGAGAGAGAGAGAGAGAGAGAGCTGAATTGAGTTGTTTACATCGGTTAAACAATTAAAAATGTCGGGACCATAGTTTTTTATACATATTACGACAATAACAGATCAATATAATAATACAGTATATATCTTTCTATTAACAACTCTCCCTTTCTATCTATCTATCTATCTATCTATCCATCCATCCATCTCTCACATTCTACGAGTATCCTTCGGCGTAGAGAGAGAGAGAGAGAGAGAGAGAGAGAGAGAGAGAGAGAGAGAGAGAGAGACTATCTGCTCAGGTGCTAACCCCCTTCACGGCCAATATGTCAACGTGACTGACAGACCTTCATCCTTCCCACTAAGTCGGAGACAGGCAAAGATCGGGGAAAACAATTACTGAGCTTAAAATCTTAAATAATTTGCTATATTGTCCTTAATGAATTGATATTTTGCTGTGCTTACATTAATACTAACATTTGAAAATTAATAAATCATTTATTTATCGTACAAAACAAACAAACATGCATGTTACATATGCATAAAAATTCTCTCTCTCATCTGAGAGAGAGAGAGAGAGAGAGAGAGAGAGAGAGAGAGATCACTAGTGACAGTACATATTAAAGCACTGAGCTACAAGCTGTGTGATTGGCTACTTCCACCCCCTTCAGCCAATAGTGTCGTCATGGAGAGAGACCGAGAGAGGGGGTGAACATCGTTTTTTTATACAGTATATATTATGATAACAGACCGATATTGAGGAATTTTCCTTTAACATTTAATCAACATTTTGCTGTTTTTACATTAGTATTAATATTTGAAAATTAGTAAATCAATTATTTATCATACAAAAAAGATAAATGTTACATATGCATAAAAATTCTCTTATCTCAGTGAGAGAGAGAGAGAGAGAGAGAGAGAGAGAGAGAGAGAGAGAGAGAGAGAGAGAGAAACAAAAATACAACTCATACACTATTGACAGTACATACTGTACACAATACAAACTACTACTTTTAAAATTTGATATTTGTTCTTACATAAATAAAAATGACTTTTAAAGTTTTATATTTGTTTCTACACAAATACAAACCTTCATTCTCTACATAAGGGACTTACCCACTGGTGGGGGGTAGCCAGAACCGACTGGTACGTTTGCCTGACCCAGGAATGTCACCTTCCTGGTCCATAAAGGAGCACAAGACGGATGTCTCCACACCTCTAGTTTGCAGGAAAAATACGGAGTATGGTGCAGCTGCTAGACTAATGGACCATTAAGTAATGGACTTGTTATGGACTAATGAGGGTAAAGGATGCCTGTATCATATGTTGTTGGAGATAGTAAGAACAGGCATGTGTAAATTGATGGCTTTGTCTCAACTGTCTATCCTCCTCT
Organism: Macrobrachium rosenbergii; assembly: GCF_040412425.1. Lineage (NCBI taxonomy): Eukaryota > Metazoa > Arthropoda > Malacostraca > Decapoda > Palaemonidae > Macrobrachium > Macrobrachium rosenbergii. Next base: position 41,105,382 of record NC_089750.1, on the reverse strand, counting down.
CCCCTTGTCATGAGAGGACGTACATCAATTTGTTGGAAGATGAAGACTGGTGCTCCATCACATAGCTCACCTGCAAGCTTGTCCAACCAGTTTATACACAGCCTGGGACCCTGGCTCTCTGACCTTCAGAGAGGACAGAAGAGAAAGGATGAAGAACCAGTCACTCCCACATCTCTCTTGCTAACCGAATACCTGTGACGAGATGCTACCAGTCCCAAAGCGAGCTGGATCAGCTATATAAGTTGGTAAGCAGCCACCAAAGGCAACATCCCCAAGGTGAAAGGAGGTGACTGTGTTATGTCACAACCACACACTGCATGAAACATCTGATGAACCAACAGATTCTTCTGGAGTACCAAGGGTGTGCTGTCCCTAACCACATGAGCTCTCCCTTGGACTATGCTTGCCTTCCTTACCAGACTGTCTCAAGGGGACATAAAGAGACAATGTTCTTAGACCGCTTTTTCATAGCCATATGAAAAAGGGGTATCGACATTCAGACTTGAGATGTTAGGTTCTCCGTGTTTGGTACTGTGGTGGCTATATATCGGTCATTCTGGACCGTATACAGGATACAGGTAGCCCCTTAGTTACAACGGGGATACGTTATGCTGGACCCATCGTCACTCCAAAATATTATAACTCAGAGGCAGCCTAGCCTACACTATACAGTACATCGTCAGCAACTCCTCCAGGTGTGCGCCCCATCCCTCGGTCGATGAGTCCGAGAACAGAAGCATGTCTGGAGGGGGAGTATGCAAGGATACTCCTATCAAGAGGTTCCTGTCGTCTAACCACCAGTGAAGGTCCTTTCTCACCTCCTCGGAAAGAGGAATGAGGAAGGACTGGGGGTCTTGGGACTGGGACCAATACTCCTTTAGTCTCCACTGGAGAGACCGCAGGTGAAGACGCCCGTGAGGTACTAGTTTCTCCAAAGACGACAGGTGACCAATGACAACTTGCCATTGCCGAGCTGGATGCTCCTGCCATGACAGGAACAGCTGTGCTGCCTGCCTGAACTTGCTGATACGAGAGTCCGAGGGAAAGACTTTCACTGCCACCATATCTATCAGCATGCCCAGGTACTTTGTTCTCTGCGTGGGGGTGAGATCTGACTTCTCCAGATTTACCATGATCCCTAGATCCCGGCAAAACTTGAGGAGACGATCCCTGTCCTGTAGCAACTGCGAGCAAGAGCTCGCCAGGACTAGCCAGTCATCGAGATACCTCAGAAGACGTATCCCGTGCGAGTGGGCCCAAGCTGACACGAGAGAGAATACTCGTGAAACATCTGGAGAGCGGTCGAGCCCCGAAGCAAAGTGCCCTGAATTGAAAGACCGACTCCCGAGGACAAAGCAGAGGTACTTGCGAGAGGGCGGATGGATGGGTATCTGGAAATCGCATCCTTCAAGTCCACCGTAAGCATGAAGTCGTTCTCCCTGATGGAGGCCAGCACAGTTTGCGCTGTTTCCATCGTGAACCGAGTCTGGCGAACGAAACGGTTCAAGGAAGAGAGGTCTATGACCGGTCTCCATCCCCCTGAGGTTTTCTCTACGAGAAAGTCGCGGCTGTAAATCCCTGGAGACTGGTCTGACACGACTTCTACAGCACCCTTGCTCAGCATGGCTTGCACTTCTTGCTGTAGTGCGATGTCCTTCGACGAACCTGGAAGATATGTTTGGAGATGGACCGGAGAGTAGGTGAGGGGAGGCCGAGACTCGAAGGGTAGTAGATATCCCTCCCAAAGGACATACACTATCCAGGTCTCGGCTCCGTGTCACTGCCAAGTTGCCTAGTGGCTCAACAGGCACCCGCCCACCTTCGGCAGCTTTTGGGGGGGGAACGCCACCCCTAGTGTTTCCCCTTCTTCTTCTTACCCTTGCCCCCTTTACCGGCTTGGAAAGTGGGCTGAAAAGGGCGGGAGGGACCCCCCCTTCTCGGGGCAGAAGAAGGCTGGGTGTTTCCTCGGGACCCCTTCGAAGACTGGGACTTCTTAGGGGCCGAGGAAGTGCCAGCCTGGCCCGAAGACCTGGCCGCAGTGGGGTGCGAAGACCCGGAGGTCTTGGCCACTGCCTGGTGAACAAGCCGGTCGCTGTCATCGGCACGGCGCTTGTCCACCGTGGCATCCACCAACTCTCTAGGGGAGAGAGGAGGAACCCAGCAACGGTCCATTCCGAAGGGCGATAGCTGACTCGGGACGTACAGACCTGGCAAAGCGAGAGAGAACGGCATCCCTCCGCTTTAGCACAAGGTTCGCCCACAGGTTTGCAGTCTGGTGGGCGAGGTAGGAAATAGCCCTACCTCCAGACTGGCACAGTCTCCCAAAAGCAGAGTCCTCCCCAGGTACAATAGTGCCTGAGGAAGCAGCTACCTTCGATACTGTGAATGACCACAGATCAAGCCAGGAGACTGCTTGGAAGGCCGCCATGGCGGTGGCTTCCAGGGTTGCAGCTTCTTGCTGAGAGAGGGATATGCTCTCTGCAGTCAATTGCTGCAACAACAGACCCGGATCCAAACGAGTCAGGTCTGGGTCAACCTGTTTGGTCAGCAACGCCCCTTCCACTGGAGCGTAGAAACGCTTCTGACGAGGCAGAGGAGGAGGAAGAAGCTTGTCCGAGCGGCTTGAACGAAGCGAACTGTCTTGCCCAGACACAAGACTGTTCACCTGGTCGAGTACCCCCTTGGCAAGCGCGGACCACGGCAGCCCCACCGAAGCCTTGGGTTCCTTCTTTGGTCCCCAGAAGGATTCGAGGTGCGACGGACAATCCACAGACGAGGCCGTGGTCCACTCCCCGAGGTCATTGTGCTGACGAATCAGCGCAGAGGACCCTCGAGTCCCTCCAGAGTGCGGTCCTCCCGAACTAATCTCCCTGCAGGAGGGAGAACCTCGGCAGACCCCATGGATCTTCCTGAACTACGCTGGCGTAGGACCTGGTCGAGCCAAGAACCGAGACAGGTGCGTACCCCCAAGCAATAGAACTCTAAGGAGAACACTCTCCAGAGCTCCTCCTCTCCGACTTGCACCCCCTGGAAGAAACCGAAGGGGCAGAGGGGACAGGCGAGGAAGATCGGGCGCTCCCACTGGCTTTACTGGCAGAACCAGCAGAGGCAGTGGGCCGAGAGCCGTCACCAACCCGCGGTGATGACAAGCCCCTGGGTCGAGGAGAATGCTTCAGCCCAGGTGAAGCAATCTCCCGAGGAGAGCGGGGTGGCTCGCGAGAGCTGAGCCGCGCACTCGCCTACCCCGAGCCAGGCTGGCCGCGCAGACGTGGCTGGGGACTGGGAGGAGTCGAATGCGCGGCTGACTGGCGCGAGCTTGCGCTGTCCTCTGGGCGCGCCCCAGTCTTCTTCGAGGCAGGAGCCTCTCGGGAAGACTGAGTAGGGGACTTCTTCCCTACCTCTCCTTGCGTTCGGCCCCGCGGGGCTGAAGCACTATCCCGGGAACCTGACTTGGCACCTGAAGGAGTGCCAGCAGGAAGAGACAGAGCACCTGCATGCCCAGGCTCTTTCTCTCGCCCCACGCCCTGGTCTGTACGGCGAGAAGTTTCTCCCATATCAGACTGGGGTACCAGGGTCTCCTTGGGGACCCGGGTACTAGAGCAACTCGTGAACGAGTGTCTGATGCGGACTCGCTGGCCTTAGATGCAGGAAGTTTCTTAGGCGCAGCGGGGGGATTGCCGACCTTAGTCTGCACGCCCTTGGCTCCCGGTGCCCCTGGCCCGGAGGACGGGGCAGCGGTTCCCTGATCCGAGGATCGGGAAGAGCCGACGAGAGATCCCACTGCCTTCCCTGTGGAAGGAGGCAGACCCTTTGAAGTCTCGGTGCGAGATTTCTTAGGGGGGGGGGGAGAGGCAGACTTCTTCTTCCTCGGCTGCGAAGCCTCGGAAGGAGAAGCGGAAGCAGCAGCAGACGAAGACGACGATGATGACGACGACACCTTCCTAGACCTCTTCTTCTTCTTCTTCTTCACCATCTGCTTCAGGAATGCTGTCAAGTCCCCAAGCCAGGAAAGCGAGGCCGCAGACTCAGGAACAGTAGGAGGGGCTGCAGCAGAAGGCACATCCCGGGCAACGACCGCGGAGCTCGGGCCAGCATTTGCCTGGGTAGAGAGAGCTGCGCGTCGGCCAGGAACAAAAGTGGGCGGGGCCGGGAATGCAGGCGCCGCCCCTCCCGCATGAAGATTCAAGTCGGGCCGTGCCAGGGTCGATGGAATGGGAACGGAAGCAGACGAAGGGCGGGGCTGGAAGGTCAAACGAGGAACAGCATTCGAAGACAGGCCAGGGTCAGCGACAGTCACATAAGGATATGATGGCATCACCATGTAGGCGGGGCCAGCACGCGTGAATGGAGCCAGGAAGCTGGGAGGCAGCGGAACAGCGTGCTGCACCGCAGGTGACGCTGACACTTGGGTGTCCAGATGCAATGCAACTGACACCGGCATCTGGGCAAACCTCGAATAGGTGACGGATGTAGTGGTGACTGTCGTTGCCGAGTGGGTCGTGACTGGAGCGGGGGGCAGGGGGCAGGGGAGCCAATCCTTCCAGTGAGGCCCAGGTGTAGCCAGGATGAGCTTGGAATCTGTGTCTGGCTATCCAGTCCGGAACCTGAAGCAAAAGTCGGGTCAGTACACGAAGCCTCTACTCGCTCCGGAGGAAAAAACTCCCCTCCGGAACGGGAAGAGACTTCATAGAGGATGTCGCGGTCCAACTCTCCCCCGCGCCCTTCCACAAACGATGAAATGTGAGAGGAAGGGGAGGGGAAGTCCTCACCTGAGGGAGAGGGAGCAAGCAGGGGAAGTTCGCCAGGAGGGAGAAACGAGCCCGACACATTCGCCACCAATGGAGTCGTCGGGGCGTATTTCCCTCGGACGACTCCTTGGTAGGCTTACGACGGTAACGTCTCCTCCCTTCGAACTTGCCCCATTGCTCGGAAGACCACGAACAACACTCGCTACAGGGATCGTCGCGTGACCACACACGTTCCCTGCAAGATGTACAGAGGGCGTGTGGGTCCACGTCGACTCAAGATCTAAATGAATTACATTTCTTACCCCCTACCCCGGTACACACACGCTGGGGATAGGAGGGTTTAGCTGATTTCTCCATGATAATGAAAAACAAGAAAGAATTTCCCACCAAAAGAGAAGTATAGCTGTCAGGCAGAGAGCGACGAAGAACAACGTCCGAACGCTACGACGGCCGAAAGCAAATTGGAATGTTTACATCCGGGCAGGCGGTACTCCCGCCTCCCGGACAGTAGTTAACTGCCTAACCACCTTGTTTGAAGTTCAACAGCCGTTTTCCAGCCTACGCCTGAAAGTAACCCTAATGTAAAGGACCGAGGGTTTGTATATTGTGTCGGAACAAATGGCGGTTTCCTGCATTACATTCAGTACACAACCCGGAAAAGTCGCCTAACAGTCCTTGCTGGTACAGCCACTTAGTGAATTCCCCGGTGTTCCATAGGAACTCAAGGACTGTGCCAATGTACAAGTCCGTGTAGGAATTGAAATCTTCCACGGTGACCACCTTTGGAAACAAAATCAAGTCATGACTTTCCATTGCGCCAGTTTGAGAAAGAAAGAACGCGTGATTCTGGTGTTGGCCTAGGCCTATGAATCATATCGATAGAACACATTGTGATTAGTTTGAAGTATTTAATCTGTAAGATCTAGGGCATGACCTGGGTCAGCCTGAGATACAATTGGACGGAATTAAATTTCCCATGATCAGGTCGGGGCGATGTGCGGTGGCAGCCTTAGGAACTACAGGTTGAGAGGAGCGCCGCACTTCAGCCATCTGAAGAACTACGGGAGAGCGGTGCTGTGTGACACCATTCACGTCAACTTGGTACTTATAAAAAGTAACGCTCCGCTGAAAAAATTGTCGTTCGGGAAAATCAAGCAAATTGGTCAAGCCTAAGTTACTTTTTGGGTAGAATCTGGCATGCCTAGCAACATTTATTCTGTGCAGTTATTCATTTAGAGTCGTCGTTAATGAGTTATGGGTGCGTCCCTCGGTCATCCAGATTACCCAAAAGCGTTTGATATAGGACGAACAAACTTATGTACGTGAAACAATGCACATGTAAAGGGGTCTAAAGGAAAGTTATTTACAAATGCAGCAACATTTATAATCCTGTAATTGCTGTCCAAAAACATCCTTCTGGTTACGATGTACAGTAATCCCTTTCTTGTTGTAGGTCAAGTAAGAAATGTCAGTAATACTTGCCTATTCTTCCAAAACTATATTTATATATATATATATATATATATGTATATATAATATATGTGTGTATATATATATATATATATATATATATATATATATATATATATATATATATATATATATATATATAATGTGTGTATATATATATATATATATATATATATATATATATATATATATATATATATATATATATATATATATATATATATATATAATATATATATATATATATATATATATATATATATATATATATATATATATATATATATATATATATATATATATATATATATATATATATATATATATATATATATATATATATATATATATATATATATATATATATATATATATATATATATATATATATATATATATATATATATATATATATACACACACACACACACACACACATATATATATACAGTAGAACCTTGGTTCTCGCTAATTCGTTCCAGAAGAAGTGTCGAGATTCGATTTTGTCGAATTCTGAGTTAATTTCTCCCATAAGAAATAACTGAAAATGGATTAATCCATTCCTGACCACCAGTCATTACCCCAACCTTGCCTTTTTATACAAAACTTTACACAAATTACAATTAAATAGGTTCAGAGTTGAATAACTTACCGTATCAGAAGCACTTTTTACATTTTTAAATGCATACTGTATCAAAAAAGTTGGCCTATGACCAATGCGGCCGTATTACCGATGATATACCGAGAGCCATAGGCTAGGCTTAGTAGCCTTATAGGCACTACCAGAATGTACTGTAACAGGTACACATGAAAACTGTTGTTAATAATGATAACATTGAAAAACAAGCCATATTATCACATGAAATTAATAATACAGTATTTATAAACCGAATTACTGTATGTCTGTTGTCATAAAATTAAGAAAATTTTCCGAAATTACGTCGGAACTCGGCAGCTTGTGGCAGATATAAACAAACCAGAGCGCCGCCCTGGTGGTGTATCGCGGTACTAATTACATAAACATTCTGAATGTTTATGTAATTAGTACCGCGATACACAACCAAGGCGGCGCTCTGGTGCCACAGGCTGCCGAGTTCTGACGTAATTTCGGAAATTTTTCTTAATTTTATGATAACAGACATACAGTAATTCGGTTTATAAATACTGTATTATTAATTTCATGTGATAATATGGCTTGTTTTTCAACAGCAGCAGCAGCAGTATGTGTGGGCTTTAAATGCTTTTAAATAAGCATGGGAAGAATGCCACCAACAATGCCAACTAGCGGCAGCCGCCCGAAACTCTTTTTTCTACAAACATCATATGATTCATCGGGGCAGATTCGGTTTGTTGTTTGAACTCCAGCGAAAATTTACTCAACATTTCGTGTTGAAATCCGATTATTTCGAGTTCTAGTACAGTCGAGGACCGGGTTCTACTGTATATGTATATATATATATATATATATATATATATATATATATATATATATATATATATATATATATATATATATATATATATATATATATATATATATATATATATATATATATATATACATATATATATATATATATATATATATATATATATGTATAAATATACATATATATATATAAATATATATATATACATATATATATACATACATACATACATATACATTTATAAATACACACACACATACATACATACATATATATATATATATATATATATATATATATATATATATATATATATATATATATATATATATATATAGTCTCTCATAATTGGCGGCTACTTGGAAATCTTAGCTTAATGTGATAAATAATATTGCCAAGACCAGGAAGAACATTCTTTATTGTACAAGCTTTCGAGGTATAAAACCTCATCATCAGGCTGAAAAAACCGACAAGGATGAGAATCAATAAAATTACAATAAAATGAATTGTTATAATAAATCTTCAGCAAAAATACTAACGAAATATATAAAATGAACAAGTAAATACAAACTAAAAGGGTGAGACGTAAAATAACGAAAAATTAAAAACACAAACATAAAAATATGAAAATAAAACTAAAGTGAAATGTAAACAAACTACCACTCACAAAGTAAAATATTTAACGACCTAATTGAGTACCTACTATGAAATTACACGATAGCTAGTTGAATACCAGACAAGCTGTTGTTCAATTTCGGCTTCATCTTTTTAATAGTCAGCGACTCTGAAATTAAAAGGTCCAGTCTATTTGAACAAAAAGACAGTACCCGAAAATCCAGGTCAGTGAAAGGATGGTCCTGTGGTAAACTGTGTTCTCTAATGGCAGAAAAGGGTGGTTTGGAAAGGGGAAACCTAGTTCTAATAGAAAGACCTCTGTGTTCCAAAATTCTGTGTCTGAGCCAGCGGAACTAGATCCCACGTATCGCAGACCACACTGCGAACAAGTGAACAAGTAAACGACACAGGAATTAAGGTCCACAGGCAGAGTAGGCTTCTCTCTCAAAAGTGATCTTATTGTAAAAGGATTACAGAAAACAAACCGGAAACTGATTTGAGGGAAACAATGCTTAAGTATTTCTTGTAACTTTTTTCGGACCATATAGCTACTATGACCAAGGTAAGGCTATTTAATGTACTTTACATCTTTACTAGCAGTACTGTACACTGGTCTGGGACAAAACTTTTCATTTAAAAAATTTTTCAGAACTTTGTAAAATACAAAAATGGGATATGAGTTTTCAGAAAAATAATTCTGGAGGAAAACCATATCTTGATGAAATAAATTAAAATCACAACAATTGAACAACAACTCGTCTGGTATTCAACTAGCTATCGTGTAATTTCATGGTAGGTACTCAATTAGGTCGTTAAATATTTTACTTTGTGAGTGGTAGTTTGTTTACATTTCACTTTAGTTTTATTTTCATATTTTTATGTTTATGTTTTTAATTTTTATTATTTTACATCTCACCCTTTTAGTTTGTATTTACTTGTTCATTTTATATATTTTGTTAGTATTTTTGCTGAAGACTTATTATGACAATTCATTTAATTGTAATTTTATTGATTCTCATCCTTGTCGGTTTTTTCAGCCTGATGATGAGGTTTTATACCTCGAAAGCTTGTACAATAAAGAATGTTCTTCCTGGTCTTGGCAATATTATTTATCATTAAGCTATATATATATACATTATATATATATATATATATATATATATATATATATATATATATATATATATATATATATATATATATATATATATATATATATATATATATATATATATATATATATATATATATATATATATATATATATATATATATATATATATATATATATATATATATATATATATATATATATATATATATATATATATATATATATATATATATATATATATATATATATATATATATATATATATATATATATATATATATATATATATATATATATATATATATATATATATATATATATATATATATATATATATATATATATATATATATATATATATATATATATATATATATATATATATATATATATATATATATATACATTTTCATAAAGCTACAAATCTCACTTAATATCAAATCCACGCTGCCTTGGAAATATCCCATATATGGGGAATTTATCACCGAAGGAATTTATAAGTGATAAATGGATGATATATACTGCCGAGTCTATGATCCCATGACAGAGATGCATATCCAGCAACTCTAGTCGACGTTACCACTGAGCTATCAAGATAGCTCAGTGGTAACGTAGACTGGAGTTGCTGGATAATATATATATATATATATATAACATCTGATAGCTCAGTGGTAGCGTTGACTGGAGTTGCTGGATACGCATCTGTGTCGTGGGAATGAGACTGGCAGTGCCCGTCCATTTATCACTTATAAATTCCCCTTCGTATAATTCCCCATCAGGGATATTCCCTGGCAGCGTGATTTGATATTAATAACATTTATATAGCGTCATGATTGTATATAAATCACGATGTGATAAATATCATATATATATATATATATATATATATATATATATATATATATATATATATATATATATATATATATATATATATATACATATATATATATATATATATATATATATATATATATATATATATATATATATATATATATATATATATATACATATATATATATATATATATATATATATATATATATATATATATATATATATATATATATATATATATATATATATATATATATATATATATATATATATATATATATATATATATATATATATATATATATATATATATATATATATATATATATATATATATATATATATATATATATATATATATATATATATATATATATATATATATATATATATATATATATATATATATATATATATATATATATATATATATATATATATATATATATATATATATATATATATATATATATATATATGTATATATATATATATATATATATATATATATATATATATATATATATATATATATATATATATATATATATATATATATATATATATATATATATATATATATATATATATATATATATATATATATATGTATATATATATATATATATATATATATATATATATATATATATATATATATATATATATATATATATATATATATATATATATATATATATATATATATATATATATATATATATATATATATATATATATATATATATATATATATATATATGTACAATGGGTAAGTCAAAAGTTCCAGGAAAAATTGTTGAATGATGTATTTACACAGGAATGAAACAACCCAAATACTTGGTAAACAATTATCTGTGATGTGGTGATCATATAGACTTGTTACCTCAGTCATCCTCTTGCTACCGTGGTGTTAACATCTGCTTCAGAAAAGTAACTTCTTGAACCCATGGAAAATAAAAATTTTGAGATGAGAGCTAACATCAAGTTCCTGACCAAGCTTGATTGGAAACCAGGAAAAATTATTGAAGCTTTGCAACAAGTTTATGGAGATTCTTCTCCATCTAAATCAGTTATGATTGGATAAAGCGATTTAAGGATGGTCCGGAGGACCTCAAAGACAACCCAAGAGAGGGAAG
>NC_089750.1:41029026-41089026 GCF_040412425.1 Macrobrachium rosenbergii | reverse complement strand
TCGGCCTTTCTGGGTGAGAACTAAGAGACTGGGTACAGGAGAGGATGGACGCCATACAAGCAGAGAAACAGGCTCAGGAGAGACGAGAAGAAGCAGAGAGACAGGAACGAGCAGCAGAGAAACAGGCTCAGGAGAGACAAGAAGAAGCAGAGAGACAGGAACGAGCAGCAGAGAGGCAGGCTCAGGAGAGACAAGAAGAAGCAGAGAGACAGGCTCAGCAGAGACGAGAAGTAGAGAGACAGGCTCAAGAGAAACGAGAAGAAGCGGAAAGGGAAGAAAGGGACAAGCAGCGTGCCCATGAACTCGCGATGCTGCAACAGAGTGGCCCTCCACCTCCACCTGCCACCCAGGGGATGAGTGCCTTCAGCCAGGCTCTCGCCTGCATGCCAAAGTGGGCGGAGGCCGAGCTTGAGGTGTGGCTCGACAGCGCCGAGACAGTTTTAAGGGCCTGCCCCCTGAGTGCAGCTGAACTCTCCCTGGTGTTGGGCAAGTTCCTTGGAGGGAAGGCTCTTATTGCCTACAAAGCCCTCCCGCCGGAGGAGCAGGAAAAATTGGGAGGTCGTCCGCCAGACTATCGTGAAGGCGTGCGAGAAATAACCCCCTGAATGCTGGAGGAGCGCTGGCGCGGGCTAGCGAAGGAAGCAAATCAGACCTGGGCAGACTGGGCATACCAGTCCGAGCGTGCCCGTGCCAAATGGTTCGAGTCCGTGGGGGCTACGACCCTCAACGAGGCAATCGAACAGATAAAAATACAGCACTTCCTACTCTACACCCCGCCGGCCCTCGCCATGCACATCGCCGAGAAGGAGCCCCCAACTTTAGCTGATTGCTGCCGATTAGCAGATCTCTGGGACACCCATCACCCCCAGGAGAGCTCCCTGAAGATGAAAATTCATCCCCCCTCCTGGATTTCAGGAGCCCCTCAGCCCAAGAGTGAGCCATCTCTGAAGCCTCTGGTGTGCGGATATTGCAGGAAGCCAGGGCACGCCTCGAACCAATGCCGAAGTAAACAACCAGAGCCTCTCTCTCCAGGACAACCCTCTAATAAGTCGCCTGCGCCCTCTGCAGGGGCAGTGCGAAGAGATTTCAGCCAAACCTTTTGCATGGCGTGCAAGGTTTTTGGCCACTCTCCCTCATGGGCAAAATGCTCTAGAAATAATAAGTCCGGCAATCCTGCTGTCACCCTGGCAGTAACGAATCCCGAGTCCTTAGGCCCTCCTGCCGAGGGTCCCATATATGTGGCACCTCCTCGAGGTAGATCCTCAGCATGCCAGGTCAAGGCATTTGACGACTCTGGCGCACAAATGTCCCTCATAAGGAAAGACAAAGTTCCCTATGGAGCTATAATAGACCGACGCAAGCTCGTCACAATTGATGGCATAAACGATTTTAAAATGATCCACCCTACGGTCCAACTGAGGGTCACCCGACCCCACAGAGCCAGGATCCTTCGTCTCGCCGTAGCGAAACACATTCCAGGAGGCTATGACGTCCTCCTGGGCCAGGACTTTACGTCCCCTTCCAAACCACGACAATTCCGGGGTCCAAATTCCCAATTAATCCTCCAAATCCGAAGTCCGTGCCCGCACGGCATCAGTGCCAGTGCCGAGGCCTCAGCCAGATCTCCCTTCAGGAGAATCTCGGCTATCAACTCCTCTGCCAGTGCTACTTGGGCGCACTGAGCAGTGCCAGTCTCCGTCCGTCCAGACAGACGAGACCACTATCACATCGCTACCAGCACCAGTGCCAATGTCAGTGCCAGAACACGCCCTGATCCCCTCCAGGGATCCAACTCCAAACCCCCTCTTCGCCCGGCCTGGTGCTGCTGCCAGTGTCGGTAACAAGAGAGTCGGGTTCTTCTGACCCCAGCGGAGGCTCACCTAAAGGTACGGATTCGCAACCCAGGCCTGAGCTGGTCACTACTGCATGCGGTCAACCCCGCCCCCTCCGGCCGTCCCTTCTCTCTCGCCGCCCGCCGCAGATTCCTCCGTGAGTCATGATTCTGCCCTGCCTTCCTGGACCGATGAACTCTGCGAACTGCGCTGGTTAATGTCCGAGATGGCGAACAAAATTCCTGTGTCAGTTGTCGCAGCAGCTGACCCAGATGGCACCCCTTGCCGCCCTTTGGCCTCGGGCCCTCCGATTCCCCGGCCAAGGACAACGGTCCAAGGAGGAGAGGTTCACAACCAGTCACCACGGGTGTGGGCGATCGCAGGTAGTCCACAACGAGCTCCCAAGCTCTTCTGGCCCCTTTGCAAACTTGGCATAGGGCCACCTCTTCATCTTTTGAATGCCTTGGCACCTTTCATCCAGGAGAGGATGTCAAGGCCTTCTGCTATCTTCTTCCTTTTCTTTGGAATTTCTATCCCTCATCCTTCTCTATCGATCTTTCCTTTACACTTTCCCTTAATTACCACCGCAAGCGGCAGTTAACATATGGGATATCATCCCCTTTTAAAATACCTTAATCATTTTAACTTTGAAGCAGGAAGAGAGACAGAGTGGGAAGTGGCACGCCCTTACGCCCGTCCCTTGGCACAAGGCAGGCGTGTCAGCTCTTCCTGAAGGGGTCGCGCCCTTTGGGTTTCCTTTCCTAGCCCTTGGGCTGAGAGTTAGCTCTGACCGTCGTCTATTGGCGACGGACATTAGATTAATAAATAAACAATAAAACCTCACTCTGTTGTCCTTCGTTTTCTGCGTATATTATTTACTCTTTCATTTAATCTTTTCTCTATTTGTTAACGAATCTCGAGTCACAAGACTCCTGCCCTTGCGAGTTTTAACGTTACCCTTTTAATACCCGCGGCGTGGCCCGCCCCTCAGTAAGAAGTCACGTCCTTCGTTTGTCATTCTGTGTAGTTTTCTTTTTTTTAATGTTTTTTATTGAGTTATTCTTGTGGAGAATTTTATCCGTGTCCAGTTCCCCCTCATTTGTTTATCCTCCCATTCATACTTCGAGCGAGTAGCTATTTATAACTTACACTCGAGTTGTAGGCTGCGGACGTAAAAAATTTAGCATTGTTTAAGTAAGCGAATTAAAACCTGCGAATAATCTCTTCGCCTCTCCGCGGCCAGACTTCTGTCATCCCATTTTAGCGCTGGCTAGAGGAATTAGCTACTCGTCGAGTTTGTGCACAATTATTGTCCACCGATTGGAAAGAGGAATTGAATTTTGTTATTACAATTTCTAGTAAAGGGGATATCATTTAAACCCAGCGGTGTATTGTCACTTATACCGCCTCTTCAAGGCACAACTAATCGCATGCATGTAATTCAGGGATAGCAGTAAGAAGTTGGTTGATTTACATTTGTTTCCCTTTTACATCCTGCCTTGAATGTTTTATTTTGTTGTCGTTATTTTGTAACTTTGAAGTGTTCTTTGTTTATTTTCTTTTGAGCGCCTTATTACCCCAGTAAAGTAAAACGAGTAAAGAATGGGTAGAATCAGTACTTACGAAGTATTTCAGCAATAATTAATTTGCAAGTAACGGCACCTTTTATTGTATATCCTAAACTGCACTCTGCACCTAAAGTAAACCTTCAGTTTGTTATTGATCAGTGTGGCAGCAGAGTTTTGCAAATAAAGTAAAGTAACAGTTATAGCAAAGCAGAAGATAGAGTAAAGTCGAACGTTTTCTTCGCTCATTTTTGCTGTTATCGATATTCGCACCCGCTTAAAGGGTGTGAATATCATCTTGCCAGGGGAGCTGTAAAGATTAGCGCCAAAATACGCTATGAAAGCGCCCGCCTTTCTGCTTTGCTCGGCCGATAGATAGGCCTCTGTCTATTTTGAACCTGTGAGAGGTAGTGGATTCTGGTTCGGGGTAGTTTCAACCAGTGGAAGTGGGTTATAAGAGACGCTCAAAAGATTTAATCCTCACCTCGGGCAGTAAACTGGCTTGCGCCGTTTTCTTTGGTACAGGAGAGTGTCAGCCGTTTTCTTTGGTCAGGACATTGCCCCCCCTCTACCCCTGTCCAGAAGCAATAAAAGGTCAGGGCGCAAGAAGCTCGGTCCTCACACACCGCCGCGAGTTTAAGCCAAGAGGTCATGAGTGCAGACCTTGGCCCCCGCCCTTCTTTCCCTCGTCGCCACGTGGAAGTTAACTGCCCTTTGCTCTGTACCCCCACCCACGTGGCCATCAAAGATTGCAAGTGGGGATTTGCAAGTCCCAAAGCGAGCGGAAACTCAACTGCAGCCTTTCATCATCACAAGGGCGCCCTTTTCCACCCCCAACCTACGACTTGAAAGCAGTTCCTTGGTGAGGGAGGCCCTTTGTCGACGCAAACACGTGGACCCTGGCAGAAGACGCCGCTGGACGCCGACGTCAGCTTTAAGCCTCTCCAATGTGGTAAAGTACCTAGAACTAGTTGCTTAGTCACATTACTTCGCCCTTGTGCATTTATTAAACTTTTGGGCCTATAACTTGGTATTCCCTGATGCTTCTTGGTTCAATCCCGGCCCACGTGTTCACTGCCTCCTTGCTCTGAGTCACAAGTAACGCCTCGGGGAAGTCCTTGGCACCCTCAGCGCACACCCGAGTAATTCATTCCCCAAATTCCAGCATTAGATTTGTAACCTGGGTCCTCATATCATTTCAGAAGGACGATCGTAGCAGAATTCTCCTTGGTCCGTGTTCCTGGCATTCCCAAGCTCCTCCCCCCACCTTCGGGAGGACTTCTGCAGCAGCAATTTAATGTGTTTCAGTTCATTTTCCCTTTGATCTTGTGTGTTATGAGAATATACTGATTTTTGTATCCATGTGTTTCACGCACTTCCCTTTGAGAAAGAGCCCTCCGCTCCTTGTACCACTCCTTTTAGTTTGTGTTTTATATGTCCTGGTTATCTTGCAAGGCCATGTTAGAGTAAAGTAATAAATGTGGAGTCATAAGAACCACCTGCACCAGGAAACATATAAAAAAAAAAAAAAAAAAAATATATATATATATATATATATATATATATATTTATATATATATATATAAAATATATATATATATTTTAATGCTCTGGGTGCATATAAACTATATATAGTTTTACATCAAAACCTTCAAATTATGATTATTCTGCCATTTTGGGGCCATTCTCATGGTTCATGGACTCAACATGCGTCAGTAAGCCAGGTTTCTCTGTGGAACATATCTAGCCATTTTACCATTTGTATATATTTTTCACTGAGAAATATTCACTGATCACTGTATTTTCATATAATTTTCATGAATAAATGCACTTTTTGTGATAAAACTATTAAAATTTTACTCAGGTATAAGCATTTTTACAGGGTTTTTCTTGGTTTTTTCAAGCTACCAAAATGGGCAGTTCTAAGTGTTTTTAGCAGGGTTTTAAGCATTCAATGGATTTGATCTATTTTTTAGCAGGGTTTTAAGGACATCCCCTTTTTTATGAATATCCCCTGGGGTTCACTATATATATATATATATATATATATATATATATATATATATATATATATATATATATATATATATATATATATATATATATATATATATTTGTAAATTCCATATAAATTCCATTACTTTTTATTTAAAACTTCTTTATTTACAAAACAGACATCATCACTGATGATATAGAATTCATAACACAAAGCTAGTCTTAGCCCAAACACAGGACTGTACGGGTTCCAATATGCAAGATCTTCTGGAAACAACTGTCAAAGAAAAATCCTATAATTAGTAACAATTATGATTCAAATGACCAATTGTTGTAACCTACTACTTATAAATTCTAGAACATCAAAAAAGGGTAGGTTTGATATACAACGAATAAACTTCCACACATGAACAATGTGCGTGTGCCGGTTCTACGAGAAGATTATCTACCAAAAATGTCGCCATGTTTATAATCCTATAAGCAAGCGATAAATTATCATTAGTATCATAGCTGGAAAGAGCAGGCACATAAATACGTGACAGTGGTGAAAGGGAACGGCTGTATATATATGTTAATAGTCATACATGGGTTAAAATATATGGAATAAGATACAGAAACTGATAAAAAAATAGCAAACTTAGCCCCCAGCACTCAAAAGATAGCGCAGCGGGCAGAGCAGTTGCCATGTTATGTTTTTTACTTTTTTTTGCTGACAGTCTGGGTAGCCTAAATGCTTGCTGCCCGCACTCTTAGCTGACAGCTGGGGGCACTGAATCTGCTTCCCGTAGAAAATGGTTATTGGGTTAAGTACATAGGCTATATACACCCCTAAAACGGTTATAACTGCCTATTTTAATAGTTCATCGCGAAACCTGACAGTTCAAACAAAAATATACCTCAAACTATCATCCCAGAACACTAATATTTCAAAGTCGTGTTGCAAAATTAAGTACCAGCCAACAACCATTACTCTTAAGTATCCCCTAGCATTCAGATATGCAAATTTTCTTTGGCCTTTGTAACTTTGCACATTGTTCTGTGCATAGTGTAATGCACTGGGCATACATTTTATGCATAGTATTGATACTTTCCTATGTTGTAAGATGATTTTGAAATTATATTTACTCTACTAATATTATGATAAAAAAATTATTTACTACTGTAAGTTCTTGGTTTATGTCGTTTTGCATATTAGAACACTCTCTCTCTCTCTCTCTCTCTCTCTCTCATATATACTTGACTGAGAAGTCACAGCAAAATATCAATAAAATGTTATTTCACTTACAGAATCCATTTACATAAGCTGTATTGATCTAATCACCATAGAAATATTTAAAATCTCTCTCTTGTATATTAGTAATGTACTGTACAAATCCTTTACTGAAAATATCAATTACTGTACCATAAACATAAAACACGAAAATAAACAAATCCAGCAAGTTCACGACAGATCATGGAGGTAATGTAGCCATATTTTTGCCTTGTCTGATTTATTGTACCGTATTTCATACAATCCTCCTGGATATGAGGCTAAACTGTATCTGGTTGCAAAGCTTTTGCTAAAGGACATAATGAGGTTACCTTGAATTGCAACTACCTCCAGGTCACCCTTGGGCAAGGTGTAGTAGCTGTAAGCCTCCCTTGCAAGGGTACAGTTCCACTGCCATGTGGATAAACTTTTTTGTTAAAGGCTAAGGAGAAGGAAATCTCCCAATTTAAAACCCCTTTTGCCTTGTATGGTCAACCTTTTTAGGTAAAGGCTAGGTCTATGGCTTATAACCATAGCATGGAAGAGAACTGGAGACCTCACCATGTATAACCTCCAAGAATAATCATGGCTACGTCACGAAGAAGATTGCAGATGAACGGTGTTAGTGGGGAATATGTCAGAATGGATGATGTGGTTGTCTTGCCCCGGTCAAACTAGTCATGTGGTGTAGATGGCATTTGACCGTCATCAAGCTACTGCCCCAAAAAGAAAAGAAAGAAAAGTAATAACAAGCCAAAGACAACAGAAAACAAGAAAAATAAGGATAGCTACTTGGAATGTTAGAACATTATATCAGGCTGGAAAGAAAATGAATGTAGAGAGAGAGAAATGGAAAGAATGAAGCTACAAGTATTAGGGCTTAGTGAGGTTAGATGGCCAGGAGTGGGATGTTCTCCAACTTCAACAGGAGGAACCTTCATATTCTCGGGAGGCCAGAGTGCTGAGACAGGTGTTGGTGTGATGTTAGACAAATCTATGAAACCATGTTTGATAGGCTATTGGGCTGTATCTGACAGGATTTTGTTGGTGCGTATAAAAGCCACACCATTCAATGTATGCATAATACAAGTATATGCACCTACGTCTGAACATGATGAAGAGGATGTTGATCAATTTTATCTAGAGTTAAATCAGGCAAGAGAGCAGTGCAAAGAGCATGAAGTAATTATGGTTATTGGTGACCTCAATGCGAAAGTGGGACAAGGAAGAACAGCAGATATTGTTGGGCCTTTTGGATTAGGTAAAAGAAATGAGAGAGGAAACAGATTTGTAGACTGGTGCTTAGAAAGAGAACAGATTATATCAAACACTTGGTTTAAGCACCACCCAAGACATCTCTGCACATGGAAAAGCCCTGGTGACAGAGTTAGAGACCAAATAGACTTTCTAACCATCAATAAAAGATTTAGGAACTCTGTCAAGCAAGTGAAAACCTACCCAGGAGCCGATTGTAAAAGTGACCATGTACCAGTTGTAGCAACAGTGATGGTGAAGTTGAAAAATCAGAGGAAGAGTTCACCTAAATCAAAGAGGCAACTGAAATTATTGAAAACAGAGGAAATGAAGAACCATTATAATATAATTGTAAGAAATAGATATGACCAGCTTAAGGAGGAAGGGCCAGTGCTCCAACATCCTCAGCAAAAGTGGCAAAATATGGAAAATGCAATAAGAGAAGGTAATGAAATAATACCAACAACAGAAAGGAGAGCTCGGAGAGAATGGACGACAGAAGATATCTTGATAATGATGGATGAAAGATGGCAACAAAAGGGTAAAAATGAAGATAGATATACAGCTCTGAATAGAACTATTAAGAGGGAATGCACAAAGGCAAAGGAGAAATGGATGGATGATTTGTGAGGAGGTAGAAGATTTGGATAAAAGAGATGAACAGAGCAAGTACGATAAGGTGAAAGAAATTACTTTTAAAAAGCAGAGAAGTATCAGCACTGGTATCAAAAAAGCGGATGGAACCATGGTAATGGAGTCAAAAGAAATATTGGAAAGATGGATGGAATATGCTGAAGAATTGTTTGATAATGATAGAATAGAACATCTAGACTTCAATGACAACGGGGAGGGACCAAGTATAATCAGATCAGAGATAGAGGCATCTTTAAAACAAATGAAAAGCCATAAAGCAACAGGTGATGATGGAATAGCAGCAGAGATGTTGGTAGCTCTGGGAGAATACATCATTGATATATTAGTGGAAATAGTGGAAGGAATATATGAAGATGGAGAGCCTGCAACACAGATGAATAAATCAACATTTATCACAATATCAAAAATACCAGGAACACTTGAGTGCAATAAACACCGGACTATCAGTATCATGAGTCAGATCACAAAAATACCATGTTAGCACCCACCCCACTAGAATGATGTTTACCATGGGAGGGAGAGAATGAAAAACAGGGGTGGGTCACCGGGTGACATGGGCCCCTCTCCAGAAATAGATTTTTCCTTTGTCAAAATTCTTTTTCTGGATCGGGGTCCCGTGTCAGCCGGTGAAATAATAACAGAGAAATAAACATCATTCTTATGCTATTAAAGACTTAAATAGAGACATTGAAAACTAGGAGAATTCTACCCTGAACATTAGTAAGGTCCTCTAAATTCATGTAATGAAAATAATGTAAGTGGTCACTGTCTAAGATCATGAGCTTAGAATAGAACCTGAATAGGCTTGTATTAAGAAAATACTTCCTGCCTAATAGCAGACCCAATGACAGTACCCCCCCTTTTTTAAAAGAGAGGATCTGACAAAATTGTGAGGTCCTGTTTAAAAAAGCCTGTAAGGAGAAAACTGGGCACAGAAACAGACCTTGTAAAAGGGGAGTACTTTCCAAGGTGACCACCAAAATGAGGACCTTCAATTGTAGATAGAAAGTTAGGTGAGGAATTCAACACTACCCTGATGAGGGGAAACCAAAATGATTGGTTCCGCCAGACAGGCAGACACTACAGGAAAACTAACACTAGAAGCTAAGCTGATTAAAAATTTTTGGGTCTACCCCAACAAGGAAAGGTAAGAACAAGATGATTGTTGGTTGGTTACCGGCTTAACTCCGATACATTACTCAAAGACCAGGAAACCGAATGTGGACGGAGTACTGTTCTTAGACGAACACAGACCTTAGGGATGAAAGTTAAGAGCCTGTGAGTCTGGTTCCAACAAAACACTTTCCTCGAGGCCAATGTGGCCGCATCATTGCTGTAGCTTCGAAAACAATGTGAAGAGTGCTAGTTACTTAACTGCAGAACCATACTGCAGTAGAGTAGGATCCCTTAACTGATTTCAGGAAAACAGTAATAACAGGACCAATATCAGTTTCCTCCTAAACTGTAAGATTCACAAAGACCACAAAGCCAGGGCATCAGAGCTTGAGGGGGCTGACGCAGGCTGAGTTTATACCAGACGTGACAGCTTGATAGTTTGTGGCTGAATTGGGTTGCAAACAGACCTACTTCCAGGTCCAGGAAAAGGTCACAAGACTACCTGAATGACGCTCCGTCTAAGGACTATTCCGACACCAGGGGGGAGGCCCTGGGTAGGGAAAAAAGTAGTGACCTTTTGGACCCCTACGAGAAGGGTGGTAGACAGAGGCACTTGTGTCTGTTGGTTATGGAGAAGAATGAACCATAACCTGAATGAAGCAACTCGAGTCCAAAACCACTTGTTTACGCAGCACACTATTGCTGTTTTGTTCAGAACCAGCCTAAAATGAAACCTCTTGGGAGGAAGAAGTTTCCCAAGGACAGGAAGACTGTCACCGCCCTCCAAAGCGTTGATATGGAACTGCCGGAACGTGACCAACTAAGTTCCATGTACTTCACTGGACCAAAAAATATCCACCTCACCCGCCCAGAGAGGTGACGGTGTGGAATACTGAGGCCGGAGGGGAAAGCTGGAGGAAACTGACTTCGGTAAGCACTTGATAGTTGTGCAAGGCCGAGGCCACTATTCAAACAGGAGGAATCAGGGAGACACGTCCTGACTCTGCCATACCCGGTCATAAACTCCAGCTTTGACTTCAGAAGGAGAACCGTCACTGAAGCAAACTGGAGAGAACCCAAGACCTTTTCTTGGGCACGGCGAGAGGTATGCTTGAGTTGATGAAATGATAGGTCGCCTTGCTATCTCTTTCCCGCTCCACTGGATTCACAACTATTGAAGGCTACCCTCCGGAATCAGGTGGGATTCCTTCCTGTTTACTTAGAAGCCCAAAGACTCTAGAAAACCGATTATAATGACCGGCACCCTCAGGCAATTCCCGACGCTGGGTGCCCAAATGAGCCAGGCAACTAGATATGCAGCTAGCATAGCCTTCTAATACCGGAGCTGTTGAACTACGGTATTGTTCAAACTGGCAAAGACTCTGGAGCTGCATTGAGGAGGGCACGAACCTGAAGGGGTACGCCTGCTCCCCGAGTCTGAATCCCAAGAAGGGATAGGACCTTTCTGCAACCAAGATGTGAAAGGAAGCGTCGGAAAAGTCTATAGAGGCGGTTACGGCTCCACAGAGCAGTAGGATCCGAATCCACAAGACTGCAAGCAACCGAGACTTGCCGCATTGAATAAGGAAAATAAACGGGACACGCCCGGAAAAATTTCCAGTGGAAGGGAACTTCCTTGGCAGACTGAAAAAGCCTGACAGGCCATTCACAAAGACCCCAGAACTCTGGCCGGAGGCTGATTGAACCTGATTGGGGAGGGGACAACAGTCCAGCTCCACCCCGGCCTTGATAACTATACTCTGGGCCCAGGGACTGAAGTTCCAGTGGCCCCAAAAATGGTACAGCTTCCCACCCATATGAGAAATACTACAGGGAGGAGGCTTGATTGCCTCCCCTGAAGCGTATGCCTTCCCAATTTCTTGGAGAGGAGTAGGATGCTTCCCTGCTCCTATGATAACCCCGAGGGTCAGAGCCTCTGGCCAAATGTCTAGTGAAAATTCTTTCCTTAGGTTTTCGTATGAAGCAAAGAAAACTCCGGCGGAGGCACGTGGAGGAGGCAGAGACACATGGGGGTGTTACAAGGGGCTGATGTGTTGGCTGAACCCACACACATCGAGGTGGAGGCTGGGAGTGAGAGGCTGACGGCTGTCTAGGGGCAGAAACCTGAAAAGCCTGCACCACCGCCTGAGCAGGGGGGCTCTTGAACTACATGAACTTCTTGCCGGACTTGGGACAGGGCCCAGCAAGATCAGACCGTTTCTGCTCGTAAGGTAGACACCCACGAACGGAGGCTCTGAGTAACATTAGTAGCCCCATATGGGCCAGAAACAACGCCCACCTGGTGAAAAGATTAATTCTCCAGGTGAAACTGTTCATAAGATTTTTCGCTCAAGGCGGAACGGGCAAGCCTGACTTACACCTGTTTCAGCTTCCGGAAATTGACTCCGAAGCTTAGGGAGCTGTACGCTGAATAAATTAGAAGCGTAGTCCGGGGTTAGAAGATTCACTGTGAACGTATCTGTGAAATCTGTCTCCCGGAAAAGCCTCAGCGATACATTTTCAAAACAAGCCTGTTGATAAGAGGGGCTACAGTCGGAGCACAAGGGGTAGGAAACATAAATGAGGGCTCACTTATGGATCCTGCCAGACAGATGCCATGCTCGTTCTGACAGTCTGGCAAAACCCGGATAAGGGGATACCAGACGGGAAGGGAAGAAATGCCCTTCCAACAACCACCGTGTGCCCACACCCCCGACAGGAGGGTGCCTTCATGCTGGGAAGCATAAAGGGAAGGCACGAAGGTTCCCCAGACTGGAGGGGAAAAGAGGTGGAGGTGTCCGGAATGATAGAATTCCGGAACGGAGCAGGATTGAACAGGTGATCCATTGACAATGAGTCTTGAGATTAATCTCTTGGGATTTAAGCTCCTGGGAAAGGGAAGGCACGGACCATGAGGTAGATAGATAGTTTAATAGGTTGACAATGACCCTCAAATCGAGCTCCTTATAAGGAGACCCGTAAAATAGTTTTCAACAAAGGAAGGAGGGGGTAACCGCCTGGCTTTGCTTGGGCTGTGTCCCTTTCCAGAAGACGAGGCCAAACTTGTAGACGGCACCGGATTAGAGATCCGAGACGTCCCCGAGGGGCCCCGGAGCGGGTCTTCTTGGTTTAAAAAAAGTTTTTTTTTTTTTTTTTTTTTTTAACTGATTACACCTTAGGGACGGTAGACCAGGAACCGTCGAAAAGGGATGAGAAGCTAACGAATCCCCTAAAGGAAAAGTTTGCCTCACCTAACTCTGCGCTAAGCGGAAAAGGTTTCCCTTAATTATTCCCGCACCTACTTATCGCTCCGGGACGATGTTCACAGGTTCGAGAACGAGACAGAAGGCCGCAACGTCTTCAGAAAACTCTCCGTAAACAGTTAACTTGAAGCGAAGAGTTACGAGACTTGCGGCCGGCCTCCAGGAGGGGGAAAAATTAGGACCCCAGACACCGGAGGAACAACTATTAATAAGTCATATGAGACGGAGTTTGGCGAAGGAAAAACTGATAGGTGTATATGAAACCTACCAATTTATCAAGAATCTCGCTCGGAAACGGAGTTTGGCGGAGGAAATCGATAGGCGTATATGAAACCTACCGATCCACCGAGAATCTCGCCCAGAGAGAGCCCAAACACCGAAAGAGTAACTATTAATAAGCCACATGAGGCGGAGAACCGATAGGTTTATATGAAACCTACCGAATTAACGAGAATCTCGCCCGGAGACGGAGTTTGGCGGAAGGAAATCGATAGGCGTATATGTGAAACCTACCGATTTATCGCCGAAAGAGCGACTATTAATAAGCCACATGAGGCGGAACTTGACGGAGGTAAAACCGACAGGTGTATATGAAACCTACGGATTCATCAGGTAGCCTGCTCGGGAGAGCATAGCGAACAACGCAATCTGCCGGGTGCCAAACGACTAATAATAAGCCAAATGAGGCGGCGTTTGGCGGAGATAAAACCGACTGGTGTAAATAAAACTTACGGATTCATCAAGTAGCCTGCTCAGAGAGAGCATAGCGTACTTTACAACCTTCCGAGCCAAGAATAAGTCACATGAGGCGGAGTTTGGAGGAGACGAAACCGACAGGTATATATAAAACCTACAGGTTCATCAAGAAGTCTGCTCGGGAGAGCATAGCGCACTTCATAACCTTCCGTGCCAAAACTATAAAATCTCCAAAACAGACTGCGCACCGAATGGGAACTATAGACTCCGTGATCGCTGGTTTGTTGCAGGATAGCGGAGCATTCCTGCACTTGACAAAACCAGCTGAAAACGTATGAGAAAAGGGCATGCTGGAACGGATGCCGGAGCAGAGTACCGAGCAGCGACTTTCAGCCTAGTCAGACCAGGAAAACCCCGGAGAAAACCGGAGAGAAAAACCGGGCTAACAGGACAAAACTCATAGACATAAAAACAGAGTCAACGGAACATTCCGGCGGTCATGTTTGAACAATATGTGGGAAGGTTATGAACTGTTCGGAAGTGGGCGCACTCTGAGCCAAGAGAGGAAAACCCCCGGAGGAGGATATCCTGAACTAAGTAATAGCGGTGGAGGGGAATAAACGCCGACCGCTAAACACTAAAACCGCCGGAGCAGTAAGCAAGGAGAGCGCCCAACAAGATAACGAAACACCGAACAGGTAGTAGCAAAAAGGAGGGGGAACGCCGAAAGTAAATAAAACAGAAGACAGTTAGGTGGAAAACGCTAACTGGCCTCGTATGAGATCCCAACAGTGAGGTGCGAACATGTAGGAAGCACCACGAAGGGAAATAGTCGACGTAAAAGGAAGGGGGAAGGATAGGCCAGGAGGTTGGTAACCAACCCAGGGTGGGACAGCACTCCCGATCCCATTCTCATAGATCCCCGCTATGTAAGCTGTGTTGCACGACAAGAGCGAGAGAAAAGGAGAGGAAGGGCAAAAACCTCTACGGCCAGGAGAGCAAAGAAAGATAAAAGGAGTGTGAACAGGAGTGGGGAGAGCACTCCCGGTCACCTCCAGGTCCAGGTGGAGTGCCAACTCAGACACACCGAGGGACAATCAATCAATGCAGAGGGAGGGGATGTAGGCTACAACATAAAATAAGGATAAATTGCTCTCAAGCCTTGGAAAGTTAACAAACCTTGAAAACAAACCAAGGGGAGAGAGAGAGCAAAGGATAAAAGGGAGAGAAGGGGATTCTCGATACCACAAAATAATATATATATAGTCGGTAAAAGAAGTGTGAACAGGAGTGGGGAGAGCACTCCCGGTCACCATTGGTAAGCAACCCAAAGAAGGATTGAACTAGGATAGGCTACGCAGGTAAACCCTCGCTATTCCAGCTTAACTTATTAGGAATATTAGCCTAAGTGAAAAGCCGAAACAGGGAGAGGGTGGACATAGGCAATATATCCAAGTCAAAACCAAACAAAGGGAAGCATCAGACATAAAACACACATGTACAGAACGAGATCACAGACATGAAACTCATACGTACAGATCGAGATCGTCCCTCCCTTAACGATTTTTCCCCAAAGGGAAAAAGTGTTACAGCCAACCCGTAGGCTAACCTAACTGAGGCGATGTAAAGGAAGGAAGCCTAGGGGGTAAAGGCTAACCAGTAACTCAAATAATTCATAATAAAACAAAAATTTTCTATAAGGTACATGTAGGAGGATAGGCAGGCCCAACACGACATGAACGTGAAGGGACATGACCGACCTCCAGTTAAATGAAAGTACCCCAAAATTAACAAAATTCAAAAGCAGCCAAGCACAAGGTCAAAAATTAAATGTACCAATGAAAATCATGTTCCCATACGCTTAGAGAAGTGAGTCTAAAACAAGGCAAAATAAAGCCAAAATAAGAAGCGAATAGGCCGGAGGGGGAACCACGTAGCCTAAACAGCAAGACAGCACTTGACCAGGAAGGGAACACAAAATTCACAAAATAAACAAAATTATAAAAACAAAGTAAAAACAAAGTAAAAACCATAACAGTACCAATGAAAATAAGATCCCCAAAGGCTAAGAGAAGTGAGGGACAAAAATAAAGCATAATGAGGCCATGATAATAAGCGAATGGGCTCGAGGGGGAAGCTCGTAGCCTAAACGCTCAACAGCACTTCTCGTAATGAAGCCACGACAAAAAGCGAATGGGCCCGAGGAGGTAGCTCATAGCCTAAACGCTAAACATCACTCTCGTAATGAAGCCATGATAAAAGGCGAATGGGCCCGAGGGGGTAGCTCGTAGCCTAAACATTAAATATCACTCTCGCAATGAAGCCATGATAAAAAGCGAATGGGCCCGTGGGGGTAGCTCGTAGCCTAAACGCTAAACAGCACTTCTCGTAGTAAAGTGGTACAGAACAAACATAAAATTAATCAAACCCACTAAAGTTAGGGATCATAAATTGGTAAAATATCCCAAATAAAAAGGGATACTAATAAATAACACAAAACAAACATGCCGACCCAAGACCAAGGGAGGTCAAGAGACGCCGTGAGAGGAGATCGAGACGGGCGTTATAAATCCCTTTAATTATTAAATTAAACGAAAATAAGGAGCCTTAATCGCCTAAAAAACAATAAAACACTGGTACTCAAGTTTTTGAAGAAGAACCTTGCGAGGATGCCATAAAAAATCCAAAATAGAGCACAAAATAAGGATCACAACGAAAATTACGTGTGAACGAAAAACGCGTGCTAAAATGGAATGCGGCTAGTGTTGCCTTGTATACAGTCCAGAGTAGTGCATGGGCTTGTATCGCACCTCTCTCGTTGGGACTTTTGACATTGGGAATCTCTAAAGGATAAGGTTCCGTGTTTTTGTAGTTCACCCTTTTCCATACACGACTCCATCTAGTGGAGCTCGCTCTGGGGTAGTAACTCCAGCATTTCATTTAGCTTTCTCTGGTATCTAGCAACGGAATTACCTAGAAATAAGTGCTGAATGGACTTTTTCACCGGGTGACACGGGCCCCTCTCCAGAAATAGATTTTTCCTTTGTCAAAATCCTTTATTAAGGATTGTTTTGAATAGAACAAGAAATAAGATACTCCCAGAGATTGGCAATGAACAATGTGGTTTTATGAGAGATAAAGGGACAAGAAATGCAATTTTTATTTTGAGAATGTTGATGGAGAGAGCAATAGAAGTGAAAAGGATCTATATGTTTGTTTTGTTGACTATGAAAAGGCTTTTGATTGGGTTAGACATGTAGACCTTATAAGGATATTGGAACAGATAAATAATGATGGGAAAGATCCAAGACTGATAAAGAATTTATACTGGAATCAAGAGGCATCAGTGAAAGTAGAAAATGATGAATCAGAGACTCGGCACATCAAGAGAGGTGTAAGACAGGGTTGTGTGTTATCACCTGATCTCTTCAATTTATGTAGTGAAATGATAATGAGAGATCTCAGAGATATGGAAGGAATTAAGGTCGGAGGAGTCAGTATCAAATATCAGATATACTGATGATACAGCACTTGTTGCAGACTCTCATGATAAACTTTAAGCTTTAATCAGTACTTTACACCAGTCAAGCAGAGAAAGAGGCCTGTCAATAAATATTAAGAAAACAGAAGTTATGGTTATCACCAAAGATGAAATCCCCCCAAGAACAGATATAAGAATTAATGCTGAAACAGTTCAACAAACCGATAGTTTTAATTATTTAGGAAGCACTATCACGAGTGATGGAAAATGTGAAAAAGGGATCAAGAAGAGAATATCCATGGCAAAAGATGCATTTGGTGAGATCAAGAAATTAGTCACCAACTTGAAAATACTGTTGTATGGCTGTGAAACTTGGAAAGGGAGGAAGGCAGACGAGGAGAGGTTACAGGCTGCAGAAATGTGGTTTTGGAGAAGGATGCTGAAAATAACATGGACAGAATGGAAAACTAATGAGGAAGTATTAGAGAGAGTAGGCACTGAGAGAGAACTGCTGGCTTCAGTGAGAGGTGGACAAATGTGGTTTGTGGGTCACAGAGTGAGAAGACAAGAACTAGAACATCTCTCTCTCTCTGGTAAAATCAATGGAAGGAGGCCGAGAGGAAGACCTAGACAAAAATATATGGATGGATTGGTGAGAATGACTGGAGGAAGAATGTCTGCAGCTCAGCTGCTGCAGAGAGCCAGAAATAGAAAGGAGTGGCAAGCCATGATTGCTGACGTCCTTGGGGATATGGCACCTAGATGATGATGATTTCATTTCAAGTTTAGTTGACTATGATTATCACACATATAATAACAGTACACAAGAGAATATTTTATCACTGTTGATGTTTCATCTCTGATCACCATCAAAATATTTAAAATTAGAATTTCATACATAGGCAACTCTCAACACTCTCATCCCAGCCAGTTTAAGTGCCTCTGAATTCTCGTCCCTAGCTAGTTAGTACTGTGCTTCGATGTAAAATACCTCTGTTCTCTCTCTCTCTCTCTCTCTCTCTCTCTCTCTCAAACAGTACATTATACATACATTTTAATGAAAAAAAAACAGCAAAATATCAATGAAAAGTTATTTCACTTAAAGAATCCATTTATACTTTGCTTAGACTTGATGTAAAAACCACAGTTCTCTCTCTCTCCCTCTCTCTCTCAAACAGTATACATTATCCTTTAATGAACAAAAACAGCAGAATATCAATAAAACATTATTTGACTTACAGAATTCATTTAAACTGTGCTTAGACTTGGATGTAAAAACCACAGTTCTCTCTATCTCTCCCCCTCTATTTCAATATACATATATTTTAATGAAAAAATACAGTAATTAGTGAATACACAGTGTTGTGCTACGAAAAAAACCAATTAGTGATAATTTTAGAGATACAGCCCAAAGAAAAATCCGCAAATTAGTGAAACTGCCCTGCAGACACGTGAATGTTTTGAATTGGTCTGTAATTATTAATATCAGCTAATTCTGGAGGTTCATTAAAGAGCGGAGATTCCAAAGCCAGTGCACCAACGAACATGACTTATGACCTTCTCAATTTGGGACCACCTTGATGTGGTAAGGAATCTGTTCACATGTTTGAGTCCAATAGTCCCATATATTATTTATTTATTTTGATTAATTTTTGTGGAATTTTCCACATTTGCTAAAATTTATTGGACCTGATAAGCAGGAAAAGATATCATTAACTGGGATTGGGTTTATATCCGAAGCTAAACAGTGGGAACTGTGGTGGAAGCGTCAACTACCCGATAATGTTTGGACCTGAGAGATATCAGGTGGAACTATTCTTTAGGGGTGGACCACGGATTCCAGGGGGGTCTGGTTCTGGGGATCAGACTCTCGGCATTCTATCTGGTTTGCCCATAGCACGATTAGAGTGGGAATGATAGTATTCTCGTAATACCTTCGGTCCTAGCAAGCAGGTTTGGCTTACACTTGGACCACTATAATCATGTTGTGCCATCCCATGTGGGGTAGGGTAGGGGAGCGGACATTTGGGAGTCAGTCCTCACTTGTGCCATTGGTGGAAGAATAATCCCCATGAAAGGCTGACGGTATCTTTTTAAGGTTTTCAGGTTTATTATTATTAATTTTTTTTTTACCCCTCTTAAATCTTTATGTCTAGCATTTATAAGGATTCGAGTACTGTACCCCTGGACCCTCTGATGGTGTTGTTCTGGCACAGATGACGACCTCTGCACCCACCTTGGAGATTGAAATTTCTCCAAATGTTGATGACTTCTTGAAAAATAAATTGACAAAAAGCAGCAATAACAAATATCCTGATCCCAATCCTGACTTCCCCTACCCTGGACCCTCTAGCCATGCTTCATTGATGACGACTTCAAGCAAGGACACGGACTTCTCTAAGGAATCTTCATCCAAAATTAAATCCTCAACATAGCCAGGTTGTGTGAAAAATTTGAGAATGCTCCATATCAAAGACTTACCAGTCTGTTGTGATTCTGAAATGATCTTGACAGCTCTGAAATCACTTGGAACTGTTGTAGAAATCAAGACGAACTTTATTGATATTGAATCTAAATGGGAAGCATGGGTTACCTTTAGCAGCCATGATGAGCTCTAAAGGCTAGTAGTATGATAAGTGCCATACAAATGGGTCAAGCTACAGCACAGGAAGCCTTAACAGGCAAAGTTCCCAAAGACATGGACGTTTATGTACCATCTAAATGGGCTCAGGATAAACCAGAGAGAAACCAGAATGCAGAAGTAAGGACTCTTAAACCTCCTATGTGGGTGGTAGCTTCAGCCAAGGAAGAAAATTATAACTATAAATTTTGCAGGTTTCTTAAAAAAAAAAAAAGGTGGGAGGAATAAAGAGCGGTGATATTTCTTGTTTTGGGAAGAACACCGTTCTTATTCATGCCAAATCCACAACCCAAGCATATATGCTGACCTTGTTGGACATAAAAAAATGATGAAATGATTACGAAGATCAATCCCCACTTAAGCTTTAGTTATGGGAGAGGAATACTATTTGATAAAGACCTTTATGACATGGCAGAAGAAGAAATTCTAAAAATGGATCCCACTTCAGTTTGGAGAGTGAAAAAGGCAGTTATTGCCAACATGATCATTTTAACCTTTGTAGACTCTGAAGTACCTTCTTGTGTCATATTTGAAAATGAAAGGGTATGAGTACATCCTTTCCAGCAAAGACCAATGCAGTGCTATCATTGCTTTGAGTTTGGCCATCCATCAAAAACTGCAAAAATGCTAAAATTTGTATAAACTGCTCTGGTGTCCATCATGATGATGAATGTAATAGAAAAACAAAATGTGCTAATTGTCAACTGGAACATAAATCCAATAACAAAAATTGTGAAATTTACAAATTTGAACTGTCTGCACTAAATAAGCCAATGCAGAGCATATAAGTATTGGTTTTGCAAAATAACAATTAGAACAACAACCTAGGAGCTATGCTCAAGTTCTTAAGCCACTACCCCTATCTGCCACTAGGGGTGCAGTGGCAACACCCTCTAATATAGCAGGTGCATCAACCCCTGTGTTAGTGGCCTAGCCATTTGGGTCAGGTGCTCGGCCTGTTGAGGCTCAAGCACAAGCCTCCAAGGAGGATAAGATGGCACTTAACCCAACCACATTGGAATTGTCTCAGGCAGTCTCTGCCTGATTTAATGGAGACTGAGGAGCAAAAGCACCAAAAGAGGAGACGTTCCCCCCTCACCCTCTCCTCCAATTAAACATGCATCATTTAATAACAGATACAAAGTACTAAGCTCGATGCAAGAACCCCAGCCTGAATTTAAACAATCTGACAAGAAAGGGAAACAAAAATGGCACCAGTAAACCAACAGATAATAAACCAAACCTGTCAAGACCAGTCCTCTCCAAATCATCTCTTAATAATACTCATAAACAAAAGAGAGTAAATGAGAAGACTCCATTCAAAGGGCCTTCCACCAAGCCCAAAAAATAGTTTTCACGTCTATACTACAAAGGAACTGTAGAGGTCTTAGGGCTCGAAGTGAAGAGCTGAAGGGACTGCTCCATGACCATAGCCCAGGTATTGTGTGTCTCCAGGAAACTAAGCTTGGAAGCACACAATATAGCCTATTTCTGGGTTAAATTACAGCATACATAATTCTCCACCACCAATCGGAGATAGAGCTAAGGGAGGTGCAGCAATTATTGCACATAAGTTGTTGCAACACTCCTTGCTATCAATTAATACTCATCCCCAAGCTGTAGCAGTAACTTTCATTTTAGACAAGCAAATTACAGTTTGCTCCATCTATCTTCCTCCTGATTTGGATTTCACTTATAATGATATTCATTTACTGATCAATCAGCTTCCTACTCCTTTCCTCCTCCTTGGTGATTTTAATGCTCACAACCCCATATGGGGTGGGAACACGACAGATGCCAAGGGTAGGATGTTGGAGGATATTATGGATGATCATAATATCACTAAACTCGATATTGGAGCCATGACTTACCATAACATCTACTCCAATACTTATTCAGCTATTGATCTGAGCTTTTGATCATCTGGTGCTCACATTGATTATGAATGGTCAGTAAATGAATATCCAAATGGGAGTGACCACTTCCCAATTCATATAAAAACAGTTAAGAATCAGCCCTCTGAGTCACCTCCCAAATGGAAGGTAGATGAAGCGGATTGGAAGAAATTTAGTAAGTCTGTTCTCATGGACAAGAATGTAAAATCATTTCCATCCATCTTGGAGGCATATAATTACTTCAAAGACACCACCATCAACAGCGCAATTGCCTCTATTCCGACAACAAAAGGGAAGCCTTCTAGACCAGCAGTTCCTTGGTGGAACAAATCCTGCAGCAGTATGAGAAAGATCACTAAAAAATGCTACAAGTAGTATAAGAGGAGTGGAACTGCCCAAGCCAAAGTTATTTACCAATGTGCTGTGGCCAAGCAAAATAAAAGGATTTTGACAAAGGAAAAATCTATTTCTGGAGAGGGGCCCGTGTCACCCGGTGAAATAGTCCATTCAGCACTTATTTCTAGGTAATCCCGTTGCTAGATACCAGAGAAAGCTAAATGAAATGCTGGAGTTACTACCCCAGAGCGAGCTCCACTAGATGGAGTCGTGTATGGAAAAGGGTGAACTACAAAAACACAGAACCTTATCCTATAGAGATTCCCAATGTCAAAAGTCCCAACGAGAGAGTGCCGATACAAGCCCATGCACTACTCAAGGACTGTATACAAGGCAACACTAGCCGCATTCCATGTTAGCACCCACCTCACTAGAATGAAGTTTATCAAGGAGGGAGAGAATGAAAAACAGGGTGGGTCACAGGTGACACGGGCCCCTCTCCAGAAATAGATTTTTCCTTTGTCAAAATCCTTTTTCTGGATCGGGTCCCGTGTCACCCGGTGAAATAGTAACAGAGAAATAAACATCATTCTTATGCTATTAAAGACTTAAATAGAAACGTTGAAAACTAGGAGAATTCTACCCTGAACATTAGTACGGTCCTCTAAGTTCATGTAATGAAAATAATGTAAGTGGTCACCGTCTAAGATCATGAGCTTAGAATAGCACCTGAATAGGCTTGTATTAAGAAAATACTTCCTGCCTAATAGCAGACCCAATGACAGTGCCCCCTTTTTTAAAGGAGAGGACCTGACAAAATTGCGAGGTCCTGTCGAAAAAGCCTGCAAGGAGAAAACTGGACACAGAAACAGACCTTGTAAAAGGGGAGTACTTTCCAAGGTGACCACCAAAATGAGGACCTTCAATTGTAGATAGAAAGTTAGGTGAGGAATTCACAACACTACCCCTGATGAGGGGAAACCAAACTGATTGGTTCCGCCAGACAGGGCAGACAGTACAGGAAAACTAACACTAGAAGCTAAGCTGATTAAAAATTTTTGGGACTTCCTTAACAAGGAAAGGTAAGAACAAGATGATTGTTGGTTACCGAAGCTAACTCCGATAAAAAGCAAAAAGAGAGTTATGGATGTACTACATTAATGATATTAGCTCAAAAACACCATCCAAAATGATTTGGAAGAAAATTAAAAAACTAAATGGTAAGTTTGTCCCTGAACCTCTGCTTACCCTAAAGATAAATGGTGACCTAATTACCCAACCAGAGAGGGTCGCAGAAAAATTAGAACATTTCTCAAGAATATCCAGTAGTGAGAACTATCCTCTAGAATTCCAAGACATTTGAAATGCCCAGATTTCTCACGATTTAAGTGAAAATAATTCTGAACCATATAATGCAAAATTGACACTAGAGGAACTCAAAGATGACTTGCAGAATACCAAACCATCAGCCCCTGGTGAAGATAAAATACTCTAAGAAATGCTGAAACATCTCCCAGAAAAGTCAAAGAAATTTCTTTTAGATATAATAAATTAAATCTGGGAAACTGGTATTATTCCTAAGAGCTGGAAATTATCACTAATCCTCCCTATGAAGAAACCAAACAGGGATCCTACTTTACCCAGTAGTTACAGACCAGTAGCTCTCACCAGTTGTGTTTGTAAGCTGATGGAAAAGATGATTAACACAAGACTTGTATGGCACTTAAAAACAAGTAAATTGCTTTCCCCATTCCAGTTTGACTTTAGGAAAACTAGATCTACTTTAGATCCCTTGCTCAGGCTCTCAAACCAAATACAACAAGGTTTTGCTTAAGAATGCCAAACAATAGGAGTTTTCTTTGATTTGGAAAAGGCATACGACACCACATGGCATTATGGTATTATAAAAAAAGTTGTATAAGATGGGCATTAAAGGAAAAATTATTAGATTTATTAATTTGTTTTTATCATAGATATATAAAGGTACGAGTTGGGAATCAAGTATTATGACCTTTCTTACAAGAAGACGGAGTTCCTCAGGGTACTGTCCTTAGTGTCGCCCTTTTTGCTACTGTCACTAATGGAGTATTAGAAAAGATATCATCACCAGTAAAAAGGTCTTTATTTGTAGATGATTTGGCTCTATACTGCACAGGATATGATTCAACATCTACTAGCATGTTCATGCAAAGAGCTATCGATAAAGTAAGCAAGTGGGCTAATGAGCAAGGGTTTCGATTTTCCGAATCTAAAACTGTCGCTGTTCAGTTCTGCAGACACCTAACTAAAGAAACCATTCCAACTCTTACCTTAAATGTAATTATTTTACCTTACTCTACTGAAGTAAAATTTTTAGGAATGGTCTTTGATGAAAAGCTCACTTGGAATAATCATATTGACCGGTTAAAAGTGAAAGTGAAGAGATCACTAAATATTTTAAAAGTAGTAGATAATTTTAATTGAGGTGCTGATAAGAAATCGTTGTGAAGGCTTTATAATGCAGTATGTTTATCTAAGTTAGACTATGGCTGCCAAGTATACTCATCTGCTTCAAAAACTAAACTTAAGGAATTGGATGCTGTGCATATGGGGCTAAGGATCTGCAATGGAGTTTTTAGAACTTCACCCACTGAAAGTATTTATGTAGACTCCCATTAGCTACCACTGGACTTGAGGCGGCATGAGCTAGGTCTTCAAACATTGTGACTCAAGTCTTTTTGGATCTAGATCTTCAATACCATTTCAAATCAGACAGCTGGGGATGAAAGTATAAAAACGCAGAAGATCCTACAAGTGAAACATCCTGCTATCCCTCCATGGTTTATTTCAGCAATAGACGTCTGCATTAAAGAGACAAAGAAGAAAGATCATCCGGCAGAAGTCAGAAACAAGTTTTTGGAGCATGATGAGAGGCACATAAATGACAGGAAAATCTATACTAACGGATCAAAATTGGAAGATGAGGTAGGATGTACAGTGGTGTGTGAGGCAGAATCATATATAAAAAAGTTATTAGACTCCTCATCCATATTCACTGCTGAAGCAACAGCCATAGTTGATGCTTTAAATCTTGCATCTGATAAGAAATTTAAATCCACAGTAATGTACAGTATAGTGACTCGAGGAGTGTTTTAGAAGCCCTAAAGAAGTTTAAACCTATCCATCCCGTAATTCAAAGGGCTCAGGAATGGCTTTTTTATCTTTCTGTTAGCCACAAATCAGTAAAGTTTTGTTGGATTCCTGGGCACACTTGTCTAGATGGGAACGAGCAAGCTGACAGCAAAGCAAAGGATGATGCAAGATGTGATTTCTTAACTGATAAGGTGCCACATTTGGATATGCGTCTAGTTATCAGATGATACATTCATACAAAATGGCAGCAGAGATGGACTTTACCCATTTTATCCACAAATAGGAAGTACAGAAATATTAGAAAAAGTATCAATTTTTGGAGTTTGGGTTTTAATCGTAACAGAAGATTTGAGATCATCCTAACACGGCTTAGGATTGGCCATACCCGCTTCACTCATAGCAATATTTTAGAGGGAGCCAGAGCCCAAGTTTGTGCTCACTGTGGTGGTCAACTATCTGTTGAGCACATGCTGGTGCACTGTCCTAAATTTAATTGCCGTAGGGCAAAGTACTTATTAACTGGGAAGACTATTTTAGAAATTTTAAATAATGACATTGAGGTAGATAACCTTATGAGTTATCTGAAAGAATCTGGTTATTTTAATGAGATATGATTTCAGTAAATTTAATAAAGATTTTAGTCATATTTATTCTTATACAGGTACTAAGTATCTATTTTAAATACAGAGGTTTAATATATACTAATTTTTTGTTGGTTCTATCTAATATCATTCTTCATTTTTTACGTTCATATTTTAACACTGAATTTTACTAGTGTATCATCATTCACCTATTCATTATCAATCATATCAATAATTTATATATTTCACCTTCATTACAGCACTGAATAATCCTGATGGGTTCCGGCACTTGGTCTTCAAGACCTAAATTTCATAATCAATCATGCAATCACTCAAGACTTACGACAATAGAAACAGAGAAACTGCATGACACAAGAATTGGACATATACTGTACTCACCAAGATTCGGACGGTCGCCAGCGTACTTGAACGACGCCAGGCTTTTGATCGCTATGCTGAACTAAATATCAATAGAGGAGGATGGCAATGATAAAGCACCAAGTTCATCAATTTGCTCCTCTTCAGCTGTTAGTTCACAAGATGTACTGTAGAGGGCTGAGGCTCAAGCGTGGTGGAAAACATGGTGGAAGGGGAGGGATGGATGGTATTGAAGTCTTTTTCTTCAGGAAGACATCCATTGCAGCTTGCACAGCGAGTTTTTTCGTTCTATGTAAATGAATTGGTAGCATGCAAGAATGTCTTGAAGTCCTCTCTCAACTTCAGCAAATCATTCCAAGTTCACATCCATTTGACTGAAAAGTTTCACACCGTGTTCAATTGAGGCCAATGCCTCTGCAATTGTTTTCATCGTAAACTTTTGCTCTGGCTCATCTTCAATTTCTTCTTCCTCTTCTGCTCTTTTTCTCTCTTCTGCAAGTTCAATTAAATCTTTTGCTGTTCGCTCTACATCTTGTACACATGTGAGTTCTTGGATATCTTCCTCTCCAAGTTCTAAATCTAAACTGTTCCCAAGCGAAACAATCTTTTTATTAATTTCCACAATGCTCTATCCTTATCGAAACCTTTAAATAAGTTCATTTACACTTCTAGCAGATTTTTCCAAATCCCACTCATACACTCTTTCGTTACCTCCTTCCATGCCCTTACGAGGTTCAGAACGGCATTCAGAAAATTTATTTCCTTCCAGAAAGTTCTAAGCTCTTTGTCCCCATTATCCGTAGCCTCAATAGCCTGCCCAAACGTGTTCCGAAGATAGCAGGTCTTGAACATAGCTGTGGAGCCCTGATCCATGGGTTCTATGAAAGGTGTTTGGTGGCAGAAACACAACTTTTACGTTCTAGTTAATATCTCCAATGTGCTGAGGGTGGCCGGGAACAGTGTCAAGAATCAGCAGAATTTTCAAGGGGATGTTGTTTTCCCTACAATATTCCTTCACTTATGGAATAAAGCAATGCACAAACCAATCTTTGGATAGGAGTGCAGTCATCCATGCTTTCTTATTATGCCAGTAATGCACAGAAAGCAAAGTTTGCTGATTCTTGATAATGCCCTCGGACTTGAGGAGAGATGAATCATGAATGGCTTGAATTTATACCCAGCCACATTTCCCCCAAGCAGAAGAGTCAGTCGATCTTTGTATGCCTTAACCAGGCTATTGTGTTTGCCTCTTTGTGGATGTAGGACAGTTCAGGCATATGCTTCCAATACAGCCTGTTTCACTGACATTTAAGATCTGATCCGGCAAGTACCCTTCATCAACGATGATCTTACGAAAAGCATCCTTAAATCTGGCGGCTCCTTCGGCATTAGCGCTTGCTGCTTC
Organism: Macrobrachium rosenbergii; assembly: GCF_040412425.1. NCBI lineage: Eukaryota > Metazoa > Arthropoda > Malacostraca > Decapoda > Palaemonidae > Macrobrachium > Macrobrachium rosenbergii. The sequence continues at coordinate 41,061,553 of NC_089750.1, read as the reverse complement.
ACTGTTAATTTTCACACTATGAAAAATATTATGGTGGGTTTTGAAAAGCTGAAACTATCCACGACTTTCTACAAAACCTTTGTTGCGAGTATCATCATAAGTTTTCTTTATTTCCTCGAAAAGCAAATGCACCTTTGTTTAAATGGTCAGGAGGCTGAGTGGTATACACTTTCATATCTGGTCCTCCATCCACGTGACCAGTAACTGCTCATTTCTTCCAAAGGCCCTGACCTCTTCTTTGCTATAATCGTCAAATGAATTGAAGCAAATACCTTTACAGCATCTATTATCCGTTTCTTGTCCTTAATGATGGTGGATACCATTGACTGCGACAGATGCTTGTCATGTGTGATGGCCGTGACTGCCTTTCCCCCCACAGCATGCTGGTTGATAATTTTCATTTTCTGCTCTAAAGTGATGGAATCTCTCTTCTTCATCACACCACCAGCAGGAGACTCACTTGGCTGTTTGGAAGACATGCTGACCTTACGCAAATTTACGCTTAAACAGTTTAAAACAGACAAAAATCACACCTAACACAACTTTACGCTGTAGACTGCAAGCACAAGTGAGGGATCGGTCAGGGCGAGAGATTTGCATATCCCAGTCTCTTGGGGCAACGTATCATACTGTACGCTACTGCCTGAGCCCTTCACGCAAGATTTAAAATATTTGCTATATCAGTACCGTCATCATAAGTTTGAAAATATCGTAACTGATATATCGCCACTGTAACTTCAAATTACAGGCAGTCCCCAGTTCATGACAGGGGTTCCATTCTGACACTGTGTCATAAACCAAAAACTGTCGTAACCCGAAATATCATAAAAAATCGTAAGAAAACCTTACTTTTAATCATTTGGGTTTCTTGTAAACAATATAAACAACTGCATTTTTATTTAGTTTTCCATGAAAAAACCTCCAAATTGTGACCATTCTGCCATTTTGGAGCCATATTTCTTCCATCAGATCGGTGTCATAAACCCGGAACATGCACTGTAACCCAGGAAGTAATTTTTGATGAATATATTTGAAGAGTGCCATAAGCTCGGAATGTTGTAAGCCCTGCCCATCGTAACCCGGGGACTGCCTGTACAGGTATGTCCCCATTTACAATGGGGTTAGGTTACAAATCCCTAGTTTCTTGAAAAAAAAAATGTAAAATGAAATTAGCTTAGCCTACACAAGGGTATATCCATGGCCTACCATTGTTTTTGACCAATACAGGCAGTCCCCGTTTACTGGCAGGGTTCCGTTCCTGATGGCATGACAATAACTGAAAATCTCCAATAACACAAAATCAGCAATAATAGCACCGATCCTGTTATCGGTGCCTATATCTGGTCATCGGCACCAATAACTGGGAATCAGCGGCGCTGTTAAGTGGGGATCAGCTCCGATAACCAGGGATCGGCGCCGATAACCGGAGATCATGCATTGTGGCGCCGAAAATCCAGTTATCGTTGCTGCTAGACAAATGCCATAAAACCAGATTGCCAATAACCAGGGACTGCCTGTAATGTATTTTTATACAGCAACTTCCTTATCAGTTTTTACCATATTGTATTATCATACACAAGATAAAAATGTGTAGGGTGTGTTTGAACTATAGCCCTAGACTAGCCCAGGTGTTACACTCATAGTATCCATTTGCAAATGTCAAATAGGCTATTATAATTGTATGCAAGATAAAGGTAATAGTAATGAAACTGTTACAGTATTTTACTTGCAGAATTCATTTATACTGTATTATATTGATATATTATCATCATAATATGCATAAAAAAAAAAATTTGTCCCGCCCGTGGCAAAAAAGTGGTTCTTAGAATCCGCTGATTGATCCTACTACTGAAAGAATTAGGAAAATAATTTTTTTAGTTTCTAAAAGAAATGAATGTACAGTGGCCCCCACCACCACCCCGTTTTTACACGTTTCACATTTGTTTAATTTTGTTGCGGATTTTTGTGGAACACACCATTCACTTGTTCGCAGAGGAAATTTCACTAATTTGTGGATTTCTCTTCGGGCCATATCTCTAAAATTATCAATAATTCGCTTTTTTTTTTTTTCATCAAATGTAAGGAATGTATTGAATGACATACTGGCTGGGTGTTGTCTAGTTTATTGATGGTTCCTTACTGAAGGAATGTACAGTTGTTATTGTTTCAGATTTAGCTAGCCTTGTGCCAGCACGGGCTCTTGCTCATACAGTTTGATACAGAAGATTCGGTGGAACATTAAGAATACATGATCAGAATGCTTGCATGGCAATGCAAGTAGTGGTGACTGTACATAAATCGAGACAACAATGGTTAGAGAGAAATAGGCAGGAATATTGTAAGGCAGAAGTTGCGTTCCTTCAAGTGATCGCAGCTGACGCTCAGGAAAGAGAGAGAGAGAGAGAGAGAGAGAGAGAGAGAGAGAGAGAGAGAGAGAGAGAGAGAGAGAGAGAGAGAGAGTGCGGGATGCTTGTTGTCCTGTTTTGTCTGATGGCTGACTCACACACACACGTGTGCCCGTAGGACCGCCATGCGGTCCCTTACAAGAACAACACTTACAGAGAGAGAGAGAGAGAGAGAGAGAGAGAGAGAGAGAGAGAGAGAGAGAGAGAGAGAGAGAGAGACTGTGGTTTTTACATCCAAGTCTAAGCACAGCATAAATGGATTCTGTAAGTGAAATAATGTTTCATTAATATTTTGCTGTTTTTTTTATTAATGAGTATGTATATTGCTTGAGAGAGAGAGAGAACTTTAGCGTTTATACACTGAAGCACAGTAACTAACTTGCTGGGGACAAGAAATTCGAGAATTCAAAGGCACCTATACTGCAGCCGGAATGAGAATGTTGAGAGTTGCCTATGTATGAAATTCTAATTTTAAATGTTTTGACGGTGATCAGAGATGAAACATCAACACTGATAAAATATTCTCTTGTGTACTGTTATATGTGTGATAATCATAGTCTTTAAAGTCTCTGCTAAGCAAGTTTTCTATGGTGATGTCCCATTTTCTTTGCCTCTACAATTCGTCACACCGGGCGTGACGGGTCACGCAAATCCAATCATTTAAACTATGTATATAATTGTTTACCTGTCTCCGATTTGTATATCATGTATTCTTCTTTCGCAGGCATCAAGATTGTATTCAACTTCAATTCTGTCCATTTGTATAATTCAAAGTGTATTCGTTCACTGTATTTATTGTTAATTATTATCGACCTCAGGTCACCCTTGTTCTCATTGTATTCCGCGGCACGACGTCAGTCTGCCACTACATAAACCGCCTGGGTCACCAATAAAGCAGCAGTACCTTTTTCCTGCTCGTCTTATTTTGCACCTCTTACAGTGGTGACCCCGGAGTGGTTCCCGGAGCCATTAGCGGACTCATACAACGACTCAGTCTTGGCTCCAGGAACTACCCACGCCCCTAACGGTCTCACTACGGTGCTGTAACCAGCGTTCGGGTGTGCTGACTCTCGTCGGCAAATCACCAGCGTCATTAACGGACTCACACGGCGTGCTTCCAAGTGCGTTTTGACGCGAGTATCCCACTCCAATTAAGAGGGCAAGAGCGAGCATGGACGCGGACATCCCCTCCCTCGTTCAGTTAAACTGCTAACCTTGCGGATTCGGATGTCTACCTCCCGCCCATATCACCCGCGCCCGCCCCCGCACCGAGGCTCTCGCACTCCTCCACACCCCTGCACGAGCCCCACACTCTCCCCTGCCCGGGACCCTGCCCAGCAGGACAAGCAAAGGCCGGCCTGGCCATAAAGCTGCCGCCTTTCACGCAGAGGAACTCGTCGGCGTGGCTGTACAGGGTCGAGAGTCAATTCAGGCTGGCGGAACTCAACAACAAGGTGCTACAAGCAGACACAGTACTCTATGCCCTGCCGGAGGAGATCTACAGGAAGCTCGTCCTGTGGGTGTCCGCCGCACGCCCCCTCACCTACCACCTCCTGAAGAAGTCCCTCCTCAAGGCATGCTCCCTGCCGGTCGCCAAGTGGGCCGCCCGCGCCCTCGATCTCGCCGTCAGCCCGCGGCAGGATCAGAGCATCATGGAGTCATGGGGCATGATACAGGACCTCCTCACCCTTCCCAACACCGACGGCAGTGGAAAACAACCCGAAATAAGCCCGTCGCAGAGCTCCTCCTCCGTCAGTCAGCTCCTCCAGGAGGTCCGCACGCAAATCCCTGAGCCCTACGCCATGCCCCTTGAGGTCCTAATCCGCACGGCGCAGCACCTGACGGACTCCGTGAAGGTAACGAAGTGGGTACCAGCGGCCGCACTCCCCGTCAGTGCCATCCAACAGGAGGAGGGCGCAGAGCAGGAGGTCAACGCCATCACCAGGAGGCGGCCAACACCTCACATCAGGTAGTTCCTCGCTGGGTGAGCGGGTTCCGTTCTCAGCTACCACTCTGTTGGTCGCGAGTTCGAATCTCCGACCGGCCAGTGAAGAACAAGAGGAATTTGTTTCTGGTGACAGAAATTCATTTCTTGCCATAATGTGGTTCGGATTCCACAATAAGCTGTAGGTCCCGTTGCTAGGTAACCAGTTGGTTCTTAGCCACGTAAAAATAAATCTAATCCTTCGGGCCAGCCCTAGGAGAGCTGTTAATCAGCTCAGTGGTCTGGTTAAACTAAGATATACTTAACTTAACCTCACATCAGGTGGAATCCCCCGGGTCCTTGCCACTACCACAGGCGGTTCGGCAAGGACGCCCGGAACTGCCTGCCGCCCTGTTCATTCGCCTGCCCAAAAAACGGGGGAGGCGGCAGCCAGCAGGACAGGCTGCCATGGCAGCAGAAGAACCCAGGGGCCCAGAGCCAGTAGGCTTCTACGTCCACAACACCATCTCCGGCAGGATGATGTTGGTCGACACAGGGGTCGTTAGATCAATCTTCCCGCTGTCCAGAGAGGACCACAAGCGAGCACCGGACCCGGCTGCCTTCCTGATGGCCGCCAATGGGTCCCCCATCCTCTCCTACGGCACCAGGCTCCTGTCAATCTCCATCCTTGGGTGGAGATATTCCTGGGACTTTGTCGTTGCGGACGTAAGGACCCCGCTCCTGGGTGCGGATTTCCTTGCCCACTTCGGGCTGGCAGTCAACATTGATTGGAAGCGCCTCCTCGACACCGACTCCTGCCAGTCCCTCCCGTTACCAACGGGACCCAAGGCGCCCACCATCTGCTCCGTCGCCCCCCACCAGTACTCACAGCTGCTGAAGGAGTTCCCTGACATGTTCAGGCCCGAGCTCCACCAGGTACCCGGGGCCCCAGCCAAACATGGCATCTACCATCACATAAAAACAAAGGGCACTCCTGCACACGCAAGGTTCCGGAGGCTTCCCCCTTGACGCCTTCAGGAGGCCAAGAACGCCTTCACTGAAATGGAGCGGATGGGAATACGCAAGAAGGCCTCCAGCCCGTGGGCCTCCCCCCTCATGGTGCAGAAACCGGACGGCTCCTGGAGACCCTACAGCGACTACAGGCGGCTTAACCTTGTAACGGAACCTGACCATTACCCCCTGCCAAACATGCAGGATCTCACAGCCTCCTTCCAAGGGGCCAAAGTATTTTCTAAATTGGATCTCTTGAAATCTTATTTCCAGGTACCAGTCGCGCCAGAGGACGTTCCAAAGACCGCCATCATCACGCCTTTCGGGTCCTACGTCTTCGCCTTCTCCACCTTCGGCCTGAGGAACGTGGGGGCGACTTTCCAGCGGCTCATGGGCAGCATCCTGGGGGGCCTGAAGTTCTGCATCTGCTACATGGATGATAGCCTTATATTTTCCAGGTCCCACAAGGAGCACCAGAAGCACATCCGGGTAGTCCTGCAGAGCCTGCAGGAGAACGGCCTTGTCATACGGTTCAACAAGGTACACCTTCGGCGTCCAGAAAGCTGACTTCCTGGACCACGAGATATCCCCGGATGGTGTCCGCCCGCTCACATCTAAAGTTGTGGCCGTCACCAGGTTTCCCGTCCCCACCTCCGTCAAGGCCATCCAGGAGTTCCTCGGGATGGTGAACTACTACAGGAGGTTCATCCCTGGGATCGCACACACCATGGCCCCCTGACGGAAACCCTGAAATGCCAACCAAAATCCTTAGAGTGGGGACCCAGCCAGCAGCAGGCCTTCTCCTTGACGAAGGCCACCCTCGCCAAGGCAACCGCCTTGGCCCACCAGGACCCCACCACTCCCCTCCAGCTGACGACGGATGCCAGCAGCGTTGTCTGTGGAGCTGTCCTGGAGCAGGTCATCGACAGTGCTCCCCAGCCCATCGCCTTTTTCAGCAAGAAGTTCAACCCTGCAGAGGCCCGCTACAGCACCTTCGACAAGGAACTCTGCGCAGTATACCGGGCAGTCTGGCACTTCAAGTTCCTCCTGGAGGGCACGCCCTTCACAATCTACATGGACCACCAGCTGCTGGTCCACGCCTTCACCAAGCAGGGGGATGCATGGTCTTCCAGGCAGCAGCGACACCTCGCGGCCATCGCGGAGTTCACCTGCTCCGTCAAGTACCTCCCAGGCAGGAAGAACCCTGTGGCAGACGCCCTCTCCAGAGTCGAGCTTAACGCGGTGTAGCTCGGGATCAACTACGAGGACCTCGCCAGGAAGCAGGCCGCCGACCCAGAGACCTCAGCCTACCGCACCGCCATCACGGCCTCCCGCAGCTGCCAGGTATTCGATGTCATCCACGGGCTGTTACACCGCTCCGGCAGGATGACAGCCAAGCTGCTGTCAGAGAAGTTCGTCTGGCACGGAGTGCAGAAGGACGCGAGGACCTGGGCGAGGCAATGCCTGCAGTGCCAAACCAGCAAAGTGGGGCATCACACCGAGTCTGGAGTAGGCGAGTTCCCGCAGCCAGGGCGGCGGTTCAGCCATGTTCACATCGACATAGTCGGGCCCCTTCCCCCATCAGGCGGGGCCAGGTATCTCCTAACGGTGGTCGACCGCTCAACAAGGTGGCCCGAAGCCACGCCAATGCAAGAAGCCACCGCCAGCGCATGCGCCGAGGCCCTACTCTCCAGTTGGATCAGCCGCTTCAGCGTCCCGGACCACATCACAACCGAGTTGTGGTCTGCCCTGGCACGACTGCTGGGGACAACTCATCAAACCACCACGGCCTACAACAGCGCTGCCAACAGCTTGGTCGAGCAGTTCCACAGGTCCCTGAAGGCATCCCTCATGGCCGGCTGCACTGCCGAGGACTGGAAATACCAGCTGCCATGGGTCCTCTTCGGGCTGAGAACCGCCCCCAGGGCCAACGGCGCCCCATCTGCAGCTGAGAAAACCTACAGCGAGCCCCTCGTGGTCCCGGGCGAGCTAGTTACAGAGGACCGCCACAACCCATCTGTCCAGAGGCTTTGCGACATAGTTGGCAAGTTCGCCCCCTGCAAGCGGACATATACCGACAGGTCGGTCACCTTCACGCCGCCCGGACTGTTCTCCACCACCCACGTCTTCGTTAGGGATGACGTCGTCCGCCCGCCACTGACCAGGCCCTACAGGGGGCCATTCCAAGTGCTGGAGAGGAACAACAAGGCGTTCCTGCTCGCCCTTCACGGGAAGAACAACTGGGTATCGGTAGACTGCGTCAAGCCCGCCCTCCTGGAGGAGGACACAGACGTCACCACATTGCACCCTCCACCTGGACAGTCGTCGCCACAGCCGGGCCCCCGTAAGAAGCGGGCACGCGGCCGCCCCTGGAAGCACCCGCCCACACCCGCAGCCAGCCACCCACACACACACAGGGTGTTTCCCCGATGTCCTCAAGCAGCCGTGGCACCCTTCAGTGCCCCAGCAGATACGCTGACTAATCAGACGTTACCCACGTTTTGGGGGGGGGGAGTATTTGTAAAGTCTCTGCTGAGCAAGTTTTCTAAGGTGACGTCCCATTTTCTTTGCAACTACAATTTGTCACACCTGGCATGACGGGTTACGCAAATCCAATCATTTAAACTATGTATATAATTGTTTACCTGTCTCCGATTTGTATATTATGTATTCTTCTTTCGCAGGCATCAAGACTGTATTCAACTTCAATTGTCCATTTGTATAAATCAAATGTATTCGTTCACTGTATTTATTGTTAATTATTATCGACCTCAGGTCACCCGGGTTCTTGTAAAGGTGCGTCCAGACGATTCAATTTTTCGTTCAATTTTGCGCATGCCTTTGACGCATTCCACAGCGCACGTAGCGCAGGCCTTTACGCATGCGTTTTTTCTCCGAAATCACTGAGGCATGCAATAGCGCAAGGCTTCCCACCGGTGCTGGGAGTCACATGCGCTTTTCCGTGCGCTTTTTTCCCCCAAGAGAGAGAGTTATTGTGTAGTGAAATCTACTGAAAATGTCACTTGAGAGTAAGGAATTAACTCTAACTTTCATTGAAGACTACCAAAAACACGAAGTTCTTTGGAAAGCTGATTTGAAAGGTTATTCAAATAAGTTACTGAGAGGAGATGCCCTTCAACTTCAAGCTATACATTGCGCTCATGATGTTGGTGCTTTAAGTGAATTTTTGTCTTTTGGTAAATGAAAAGTTATTGATGACAGGATATGCAATTATTTTCAAGTAATGATAGATGCCTCTTTGATAAAGGAAAGTATCTTAATATAACATTCATGTGCATAAAACTTGCCTTCTTAAGTAAATGTTTCTTAGATATTTGTATCAGTAGCCTACATACAACTTTTACTTATACTTTACTCTTGAGTTCTTTGTGATTTAAATGAATTTATATTTTTTTAATAAATGAACAGTTTTTGATGAAAGGATATTGTTAATTTATTTTGTATGCAATTATTTACAAGTAGGTCTAATGATACATGTTGTCTCTTTGATAAAGAAAAGTACTGTATATTGTTATAACATATTCATGTGAATTCATAATGTCTTCTAAAATAAATATTACTTGAATATTTTTTTTATCAGTACATACCTTTATGTAATCATTTAATGCTTCATTTATACTTCTCATAGTTTCGGAGACAATGTCCGATATGCTTTGTTTGGATACTTTAAACAAGAAACTTAAGCTGGCATACGAGTCTCCCGTTGCTAAATAACCTAGTGTTATAGCTAATCTGATTTCAGCAGGAATAGCTTCTCTCATGACAGTATTCTTTTTAGAGATTAGAGGTCTGATTTTTTCCAAGATTATGGTAAAGTCCTCCAGTGACATTCTAGTGAAATTCCTGAACAAAATATCGCCATCACACTGTAACTCACGCAAAATGGTGTTTTTGTTCTGTTTATAATATTCCTTCATCCATATTCTTTTTTGTTGTTTTTTCATCTCTTTTTATTAGCCTTATTAATAACTCAACTACCACTCTGTTGGTCGTGAGTTCGAATCTCCGAGCGGCCAGTGAAGAACAAGAGGAATTTGTTTCTGGTGATAGAAATTCATTTCTCGCTATAAAGTGGTTCGGATTCCACAATAAGCTGTAGGTCCCCTTTCTAGGTAACCAATTGGTTCTTAGCCACGTAAAAATAAATCTAATCCCTCGGGCCAGCCCTAGGAGAGCTGTTAATCAGCTCAGTGGTCTGGTTAAACTAAGATATACTTAACTTAATAATGATGTAAGCGGCACAAATTCCCGCGCAAACAAGTGGATCCAGCGACATCGCGCAACTAAAAAAGGCAACGTGTGGACAGTAAAAGGCATGCGTTACGTTCCTCATTCCTCTTTCAACTTGACGCATGCAATTTTATTCCAAAAGGCATGCGCTTAGCGCATGGAAAAAAGGCATCGTCTGGACGCACCTTAAGAGGTGCAAAAGAAACGAGCAGGTAAAAGTGACTGCTACTTTATTACAGATCCAGGCAGTTTATATAGCGGCAGACTGGCGTCGAGCCGCGAAAGACAAGGAGATTGTGTGTTACCTGAGGTAAATAATAATTAACAATAATATACAGCGAGCAAGTACAGTTTACAATATAAAGACAGACAAAATTCCAATGTGGATATAATCTTGATGCTTGCAAATAAAGAAAAACAAGATACACAATCGATAATAGGTGAAAGACAATGAGATTGTGTGTGACCTGAGGTCAATAATAATTAACAATAATATACAGCGAGCAAGTACAGTTTACAATATAAAGACAGACAAAATTCCAATGTGGATATAATCTTGATGGCTGCGAATAAAGAAAAACAAGATACACAATCGATAATAGGTGATCAAATACATATATAGTTTAACTGATTGAAATCGCGTGACTAATTGTATGGCGAAGAAATTGGGAAGTCACCATAGAAAACTTGCTCAGCGGAGACTTAGCGAATGACACGTTCGCTGGAGACTCCGCTGACGGCTCTGAGGGTGACGTTACATTCTCACTGTATTCCGCGGCGCGACGTGTCTGCCGCTATATAAACCGCCTGGGTCACCAATAAAGCAGCAGTACCTTTTTCCTGCTCGTCTTATTTTGCACCTCTTAAAAGTCAACTAAACTTGCAATGAAATACGGTACAATGAATCAGACAAAGCAAAAAATAAGGCAACACCACCTCCGTGATCAGTCGTGAACTTACTGGATTGTTAATTTTCGTGTTTTTTTTATGTCTATGGTGCAGTAACTGATATTATTTTCATTAGAGGATATGTACAGTACAATGCTGATATATGAGAGAGAGAGAGAGAGAGAGAGAGAGAGAGAGAGAGAGAGAGAGAGAGAGAGAGAGAGAGAGAGAGAGAGAGAGAGAGAATATTATATGTAGTCACAGAAAAATTGCTACATTTCTGGAGCCTGGAGGTTTTGAGTTTCCTACGTATGAAATTCGGATTTTAAATATTTTTATGGTGATTAGATCAATACAGTATAAATGGACTCTGTAAGTGAAATAACATGTTAGTTTATTATTTTGCTGTGTTTTCTCATTACAGTATACGTATACTGAGAAGAGAGAGAGAGAGAGAGAGAGAGAGAGAGAGAGAGAGAGAGAGAGAGAGAGAGAGAGAGAGAGAGAGAATTGCAGTGCAAGATTTTTTTTTTTAATTTATGGGAGATGGCGAGGACTAACCACAAAATGACGTAAACCAAGAACTTACTGTTGTAAATAACTTTTTTTTTTTACCGTAAATGTATTTGTACGTAATCACGAGAATATTAACATGACGTAACAAACTTAGCATTCTGTTTGGAGGTACGTGACCCGTCGTTCTAAACTACCCACGTATTTCAGAGTTGCTCTAAACAATAGTACTAGCCTAAAATACACACTTGCACAGTAAATATTTCAAAATCATCTTACAATAGTGCATTACAGTATGCTCAAAACAATGTATAAGTTACGTCGGCCAAATGATAGGGGGATACCTAAGAGTAACAGTTGTAGCCTGGTACTTAATTTTGCAACATGACTTTGAAATTATACTAGGGTGTTCTGGGATGATAGTCTGAAGTATATTTTTGCTTGAACTGTCAAGTTTGACAATGAACTGTTAAAATAAACAGTTATACGTGTTTTAAGGGTGTATATAGCCTACTTAAGAGTAACAGTGGTAGGAGAGTACTGTAATGTAAGGTTACTTTGGGTGTTTTGGGATGACGGTTTGGGTTGTAGGCCCTATTTTTGTTTGAAAGGTTAAATTGTTTTACTGTGATAATTTATGGTATATTTTTGTTTGAACCATCAAATTAAGCAGTGAAATGTTAAAATATGCAGTTATAAGCGTTTTAGTTAACGGGGTACAAGGTATTTGGCAGTTATAAGCATTTTTAAGAGGGGATTTTTGCATTTCCGCGCTAGGTTCTGGAACCTAGCCCCGCACAGAAATGGGGGAGCACTGTATTATGGAATTATTATTATTTTTTGAACAAATGTAAAGCGGGTATGCAAAGGTAAACTAACACACTTTGTTAAAAGTAAAATCCCTCGCAATCACAAAACATGTTTCCCGCCGATTTGTTTGTTTACCAATGTAAACTCTCTTTCTCTCAATACTGTACATATCCTTTAATGAAATATGAATTACTGTACCACAAACATAAAATTACGAAAGTTCACAACGCCTTCGACTGAGTGCTTGCAGACGCACGTACGTGTTTTTTTTTTTTTTTTGCTTGATTTAATGTTCATTTTTATTAAAAATTTAGTTTATTCTAAGCATGATTCGCACACATAACAATAAACAAGAGAATATTTCATCTTTAATCACCGTAAAATTATTTAAAATGCTTACAGTATTTCATATGTAGGTAAGACAAAACCCAACAGGCTGTACCAAGTTCACCGACGTCATGGAATTGCGTGTGTGCATAGTATGAGCCCTACAGACTTGATTACATTTATAATTTGGTTTATAAAACTAAAAAAATGAGAAATGCAGTAAAAATATAAGTGAGAATACCATAGCATAAAATACATATAAAATAGTGAAAGCGTGTGTGTTACTGTATTAGGCTTTACTGTTATGTAAACATGCCTCGGTTCTGTGTGTGTGTAACATGAATTACTGAATCATAAACATAAAATATGAATTACTGTATCATAAACAAAACTCCAAGAAGTTCACGATGCCATCGTAACACTGCTGCCTCTGCCTGTTGCAGGCAAAATTTAAAATATTTTCAATATTGTTGTATGAGTATTGCTTCGTAACTTTGGAAACATCGGAACTACTAACCCCATCGCGAACTCGATTTACCGTAAATTAACCACCGTAAATGGAGAAATATCTGTAGAGTATCGCAACTCGAAACATCGTGACTCAGGGACTACCTGCTATGGTGAGGGAGATCACGCCGCCTTCATGTATGGCTGGAATGATTGGAAAGATGGTAAGAGACGTACAGTATTGTTTGTGAAAGACTGATGTAAAGTGTTCATATATGCTGATGGCTATGGTAAACTGAGTACATTAAACTTGAGCTCTCTTAAGGGTACTAAATGCGTGAACAGCAATTTTTAACTATGTAAGCACTTACATAAATACATTTCCAAATCGTTGTGTGCATTTGTGTCCTAAATGCACAGAGTATCCAAAACAGAAACTGATCTATGTCAGGCGTGGAAGAATATATGAGTTAGTAATTCACGACTATTTTGAGACTGCTACTAGATTGTGGTAACATATGCTAACACTTTTGAAAGCATAGTGTTTTAGGATAAAATTTACATTAAGTTCCGACATGTTGGGAGATAAGACAATTTACTGAAGCATTTTGGCTATTCTTATTACTAGGGTAAGCATGATGGCCATCATAGATAATATGGTAGGGAAATGAGTGTTTGTATTCTTAAGTTAGTTAGTTACTGATTGTAGGTTCATTCAGTTAGGTATTGTATACAGGAATTCAGAGTTAACCTGTGCCGAATATAGATTTTGTAAGTAAACTTAGTAAATATCTCTAGGTTAGGTAGTAATTGTATGATTTATTCTCCAAGACTACTGACATAGACCACTTTTCTTGCTTCATACCTCTTCAATTAATTAACACTTCCTGCGATGAAAGAAAATCACAACATAATTTGGCCCAACATGGGGCCAGTGTACTGAGAGGCAGGAGAGTAGAGCTCGGCAGTTTTGAGAGGGAAGATAGCGCAGAGGTAGAGGGAAAAGATTGTTGGAAAAATATATGAAGGGCATAGTGAAAGTAGTGTAGAAAAAAGGATAAATTTTTGAAACTGTTGTACGTAATATAAAATAAGGTAAAGAAAATTGAGGGATTACACCGTGAGGTGGAGCTGTGAAGGGAGTCCTTAAGGAAGGCAGAAGTACAAAATGAGCAGTTAAGGTGAATGAGAGGAATCAATTAGGGAGAAGGTGGAGGCATCAGAGGGGAAGATGGAAATGAAGTTAGAGGCCAAGATAAAAAGGTTGTTTAATGAGAGATTAGGATCTGAAATTAGTAAGAGTGAGGGAAAGGACAACAGGAATAGGCAGACAGAATTGACCCGGGACCAGGAAGAGGATGAGGATAGGGAAAATATTGTAGGGAAAGATAGTGGTGCAAAGGATAGGGAAGAGACGGATAGGAAAAGTAAGGCCAAGAAAAGGACAGGGATCGTATGAAAGTTGAATGAGAGTGGCTGTGCGTTAGAAGTGGGGGAATGGATGGAGAGGTAGGAAGTTCAAGTGATGTGGGAGTGAAAGAGGTACATTGGGGCGTAGCTCTGGGAAGTGTTCCAGATAGGAAAGTACAAGTCATCCATCACTAATCCGGCATCATTAGGACCTGAAGGATACCGATTCAGTGGTTTTGCTGGATTGCAGACTGGTCATGTTAAGAATACATTTAACCCAAAAATTAACCTCGTCCTACCTTTGAAAACCCTGTATATCAGTACAAGTTGGTTTATAAGGAAAAAAAATTAAAATCAAGTGAAATTTTAAAGCATAGCAAAATGAATAATATAAGTAATTCTGATGACTTACAAAATAAAGTTCATCACTGCTGCTTCCAAAGTGAAGAGTTGGAGTTTGCAACTAAGCATATTTGCATGTCTTGAGGTGAAGGGTTGTCAGGATTCCAATCTTCATCTTGGAATTTTTTTATATATATTTTATGCTAATCTCATTTATATTTCACTGTATTTTCTCATTTTTTAAATTTTTATAACCTAAATGATAACTGCAATTGTGTGAGTAGGGTACATATGAACTCACAAATTTATTCACTGGCGTCGGAGAACTTGCTACAGCTTGTTTTGTTTCTTCTTGTTATGCTTATGATCTATTACTTATATTTTACACTACAGTATTCACATTTATATTTTTACAGCACTGTATATTCTCTTTCTTTATTTTTACAACAAAAAGATGAACACAACCATGTGCATACTTATTCTCTGGAGTTGAGAACTTGTGACAGCAGCTTGTTTTGGTTCATGTTGTCACGCATATACAGCCCGACCCCTTAAGGGCTGATTCACACTACAGATCCGGTCACGCTCCGCTCTCGGTCCTGGTGCGTTCGGATGTCCGGTCTGCTTTCGTCGCTCCGCTCTCGGTTCTGGTGCGTTTGGACATCCGGTCTGCTCTCGTCGCTCCGCTCTCGGTCCTGGTGCGTTCGGACGTCCGGTCTGCTCTCGTTCCACTCTCGGTCCTGGTGCATTCGGACGTCCGGTCTGCTCTCGTCGCTCCGCTCTCAGCCCTGGTGTGTTCAGATGTCCGGTCTGCTCTCAGTCCTGGTGCGTTCGGACATCCGGTCTGCCTTTGTCCCTCCACTCTCGCTACGCTCTCAGTCCTGGTGTGTTCAGACGTCCGGTCTGCTCTTGCTCTGCTCTTGGTCCTGGTACGTTTGGACGTCCGGTCTGCTCTCGCTCCGCTCTCGGTCCTGGTGTGTTTGGACATCCGGTCTGCTCTCACTCCGTTCTCGGTCCTGGTGTGTTCGGATGTCCGTTCTGCTCTACCTCCGCTCTCGGTCCTGGTGTGTTCAGACATCCGGTCTGTTCTTGCTCCGCTCTCGGTCCTGGTGCACTCAGATGTCCGGTTTGCTCTGGCTCCACTATCAGTCCTGGTGCGTTCAGATGTCCGGTCTGTTCTCGCTCCGCTCTCAGTCCTGGTGCATTCAGACATCCGGTCTACTCTTGCTCCGCTTTCGGTCCCATCATTTCCTCTCCCTCAACACCAGTGGAAATCTCACCACCGGCTACAGAGGATGTGTGACTTTTCTCAAGCTGATTTGGCAATAATCGCCACTGATGATGAAGAAGAAAGAAAGCAAAGTCGAAAAAGAACAAGATTGTGGGTTCATCCTATGTTGCAAGATAGGAAGAGTGAAGAATTTCATACTCTGTATCCTCGTCTTATTGATCATGAGAGTAAATTCCACAGCTATTTCAAAATGAAGATTGGAACATTTGAGAAAATACTATCCAAAATTGACGGTGAGCTTTTCACTAAGCCTATTAACATTTCATCTGAAACCACAAAATCAAAGTAAGTTTTGTAGATTAATTTTGTTCAGTCTGTGCTAATGTTTATGCTATCTGTATGCATTGTCCTTATATCAGTGATAAATAAAATGAAAATTTTTTTTCTCATAATGTACCTACCTTTGGCATTATCCCATTGTGGTGTTTTCTTTTGAGTATCCATATTTTCATAGGACAAAAGGTAACACTACTTGCTTACATAAGGCTGAATCTCGACCAGAGTGGGGCAGGGGTTGCAGGACCATGGCAACTGTGTTCACACTGGCGCTCACAGTCCGCTCTTGCTCCAAGAGCGGACAGTGAGCACCAGTGTGACTGCTTCCACTGAAATTCATGTAACATTATTGGACTGGACCGGGACTGGAGCGTGAGCGGAGCACGACTGGACCTATAGTGTGGATCAACCCTAAATCTGGCACTCTATGGTCTGGGGAACTCCCACCATCCAGAAAGTTTTTGAATCAGCTGCCATTAGTTCTTGAGTGGCTAAGAAGGCGGCACCATACATCGTTTCAGTTTTTGGATTTTTCAGACTTCGTGACTGAAGCTAGCTCCGTAATTACAAGTACAATTTATTTCCAATGAAAATATTGTAAAATTCAAAAATATACAGTATACAAAAGAACCATAATTTGCATATACTATATACTCATTTATCATATGATCTCGTGTATCATACAATCATTAATATTCTGTCCAAAAACAATTTCATCATATACATCATGCATAGTGCAAGATGTATTTTCTGTAGATTACGAGTACACTAGGCTAAGTTTTCTGTGCTTGTCTCAGTTACCACTGATAATGTATATTATATCTGGGTTAGCTTTTAACTATGAAATAAGTCTAGAAATAAGCCTAGAAGCAAAGGTTCATTACGTTCAATGCAAATTTTCATACTTTAAATCATACTTACCAGCGTTGTGACTTGTCTAAGAATTCATTATTATTTCTTATATTTCTTATCAACCGCTTACTACTGCATACAAGACACTAGCATAAATAACAAGTACTGACATAACCAAACTGAGAAACTGCCGTTTGCCGATGTCAGTTACCGTAACTAGTACACGTTTATTATAGTTGTTGACTTGTTAAAAATTTGCTAATTTTCAATGGTCTTCTTCTTTATCTTCAGCTTTTCCCATCTTTATATGGGGTCGCTGCTAATTTTCAATGGTGACTTCCACAAATAAAAATAAAATAAATTTTATTCACTTGTCATGCACTTAAGAGGAAAGTGTTCAGAAAGTACACCACTAAATTTATGGTTGTAGCTGTGGCTGAAGAAACAAATTATGTGCAGACCACAAAACATTTTGGAAGAGGCAAAAGCAACATCCAGTACTGGCGAAATCTCACCTTTACTTCATTTATAAATAAGGTAGGTAAGTTGCATTTTAAACCCAGCTCTGATAATTTACAAAAAAAAAAAAAAAAAAAAAAAATCTCCGAAATGTGTTTCATTTAACAACCAATGGCTGTGATGATGCCAGTAAAACACAATCCAGCTGATGCAAATGATGTTCCTAAATTATAACATGATGATAATAATCTCTCTCTCTCTCTCTCTCTCTCTCTCTCTCTCTCTCTCTCTCTCTCTTTTAAGGATTTTGCTGAAAACGAAAGCCAGAAAAATTTGAAGTGCCAGAAGACACTGATAGGTGCCAGGAAATCAGAACTCGACAGTGCGCTTTCGAAGTGGTTTAAGCTCCGAATAATCTAAGATGTAAGCTTTTCCAGGGAGATGGTTATGAGGCAGTAGGCCAGAATTTTCACATGGAACTAAACCTATTAAATGACAGTGATTATTCATAAGCTTTGTTCTACCTTTGGTAACAGAAATATATATGTGGAATGAGCTGGCAAGACTTTGTTTATAATTGACCCCTGGTATTCGCGGGGGTTAGGGACCACAACCGCCGGCCAATAGCTGAAATCTGTGAACACTTGACACCCCCCCCTCTCAAAACACCTATAACTGCCTATTTCAATATTTCAAATAACAAATAGACCTTAAACTATCAACCTAAAACACTTTAATACAGCAGATAGCACATTCTCAACTACAGGGAACAGCTAAGTATTGTACTGCTACTGTACCTAATATTTAAATATGTGTTTGGAATTTGCACATTGTTTGGTGAACGTTTTTTTAAGAAAAATTACACATTTTATTGATATTTACTGTTTACATTAATATTAATTGTTGAAAATTAGTAAATAATTTTTCATCATCAAGAATGTATTTAGTCAATAAAATGAAAATAATTAACGAACATTTTAAGACATCCTCTACGAAAAAATTCGCAAATAGGCGAATTTTCCACAAATAATTTGGAGTTATGTTCCACAGAAAAATCTGCGAATACTGAACTGTGAATATGTAGGGATCAACTGTATAAGGGTTTTTTAGGGGTGATTTCTGTCATCCCGGATTTTCTGTGGACAGGCAGTGGCCTGGTCCTAAGGGAGCTGGTTTAGAGGTCAGACTATATATTTTTACTGTATTTCCTAATTCATTATTTTTACAACTCAAAAGATATTAATCGTGTGCATAAGGTATGTACGAATGCACAGACTCATTTGCTGCCATTGGAGAGCTTCCTACAGCTTGTTTTGTTTCATGTTGTTACACTTGCAATTTTACAATTTATATTTTATGCTTTTCACATCTATATTTTTACTGTATTTTCTCATTTTTAATTTTTACAACCCAAATAATCACCACAATCTTGTGCATAGGGTACATACAAATGCATAAACTCATTTGCTGACATTGGAGAGCTTGCTTCAGCTTGTTTTGGTTCGTGTTGTAACGCTTATAATTTTAAACATTTATTTTATGCCTTTTCACCTAGATTTTTAATGTATTTTCTCATTTTTTATTTCTACAACCCAACAGATACACATAACTGTGTGCATAGGGTATGTATGAATGCACAAACTAATTCGCTGGCATCAGAGAACTTGCAACAGCTTGTTTTGTTTCATGTTGTTACCCTTATAACTTTCTTATTTATATTTTATACTGTTCTCACTTATATTTTACTACATTTCCTGATTTTTTTTATGACCCAAAAGATAAACGGAATCATGTACATAGGGTATGTACATACACACCCAAGTACCACCAGCAAACAGTAGCAGCAGGTTGTATGGTGACCTGGAAAATTTGAAGTCGCGCTGGCCGAAATTAGTGCCGGACTAGTGATGGAACCTGATTAACGACTCACAGATTAGTAATGGTCAACCTGTACTACATATCAAGTGCGAGGTATATAAATGACTTTTTCAAGGAATAAAAAAGATACTGCCTGACGAAGCATGGGGATAGTGTCACTGGTTACAAGGATTGGGCGAGTTTCTGGAAGGTAGATTATTAAACTTTTATTGTACTGAAAGACATCAGACAGGTGAATGTAGGTGGATATTAGGAGCCTGCTTTGAGTGTGGTAAGGTAGAACATCATAAGAGGAAATGCACAGAGGCCGAGACAGTCAGATGTTTTAAATGCAGGACGTCAGGACACGTATTAAAAAATTGCAAATTGCAAGGGGGATGTACGAGTAAGTGGAAAATGTGGTAGGACAGGTCATTTTGCCCAGATCTATGACTTATGTGTGCAATGTGCAATGCTGTATGTGGGATAGTAGGCCATGCAGCAGCAGTGAGTAGGAAGTCAAGTATAAATCAAGGTGTGAATGGGATGAATGGAGTTAAATCAAGGAAATGGAGTATGAAGAAGGTTCGTTGGGATGAACCCTCTGCATCGGTGGGAGTGAATGCATGCAAGAGAAAGATGGTGATACGAGTATGCAAGAGGAAAGTTTGCTGCAAGAAAAACAGTTTTAGTAGTGACAGTTCAGACTAGGGAGAAAAAGGGCAAAAGAACCAAAGGAAAGATAGTGTAAGCATATGAGTCCAAGCTGAAGAATTAGCTGAGATAAATTTGGAAGATGACAATTCTTACACATTAGGCAATGATAATTTAGATAGGATTAATAACATGTAAGAAGAATTTGTTAATGAGATGCCATGTGAATTAAATTCAGAGACTGAAGAGTTCCAAGGATTTAGAGAAAGTAGTCCAATAGTTAGTTGGGGAATTTTAGAACAGTTAGACATCAGGGTCTGGACAGTACTGATAGAACTGATTTAAGTAGTACAGGAGAAAGTATGATAGTTTGGATAATACAGTAGTATGGATGGAGATGAATTTGATTAATTAACCAGTAATCTGTTTACTAATTTATAACCTATGACATTACTTTCCTGGATGACAATTTTATGAAGAGGTTAGGGCAAAAACATAAAATTGGATTAGCATAACTTGTGGTGCGAGAACAATGACTGGCAGCAGGGAGAAATGTGGTGGCCATATTTGGGTTGTTCTGAATTGTACAGTACAGTATATGTGAAATATGAAATTTTTAATGTAAATTAATGTAAACTTTTATATTGAATATTAAATTTTTTTAATATACTTACGTTCTCTCTCCCATTAACACTACTACTAATACAGACTCAATCTCACTGCAGGTCTGCTGAGGTGAGGGAGATAACCCTGATATAATGTATTGCTGGATCGATTGGAAAGATGCTTAGTTTGATGGTATAAGTACTACAGTACTGTTTGTGAAAGACTGATGTAAAGTGCCATTTATGCTGATGGACTTGGTAAACTGAGTGCATTAAAGGAACTTAAGCTATCATAAGAGTGCTGAGTGCACAAACAGTAATTTTAGCTCTGTAGGCACTTCAAAAAATGACATTTTTATAATAAAATAAAGTTTTATGTATACTTACCAAATAATTACATAGCTATAGTTTCTACTTTACGCGGCAGCTCAAAATTCGAAATTCGCGGTATCGCTCTTTTGTTTTGAGTGTAGGTATGTTACCCCGCCCACTTTCGGGGAAGAATAGGTACAACTTAGCTAAGGAGCTCAATTCGTTTATGCTCTATGTCCATGAGAGGGGAGGAGGGCGGGCTCCGATCATGTAATTATTTGGTAAGTATATATAAAACTTTTTTATTATAAAAATGTCATTTTTATATAAGTAACTTACCAAATAATTACATAGCTGAATCCCACATTGAGGTCAATCGCAGGTTGCCAAAGCTAATAAATCCAATGGGTCACATAATGATATGTGGATTGCCCTTGCCCTGGGCTTAGTACAACAGAATAACAAAGACCAGATAAAATTAACCTACACCGTACGATATTTTAGCCAAAACCATAAAAACCAATTGATGACACTTAAGATTCAGTGTACACCAAACTTCCCAAGAAGTACGACTGCCCTTATTCAAGGAGAGTGGATAGAGGAAAAGGGAAGGCATTCCTCCTATCCTTCATCCCCCAATACTATGCCAGCTGCAAAGAATGGACCTAAAGTACTGCATTTTTCGTACACTGTCTCAACGTCCCGTAAATAAAACATGGCAAACACTGACTTGCACCTCCAAAAAGTTGTTTGCAAAATTGAAGAGAGAGACAGGTTACATTTAAAAGCCAAAGACATTGCCACAGCTCTTATTTCATGAGCCTTTACTTGGCACAAGGGTAGTAATTCGTCTTGAACTCCCGAATGTGCTTCCGAAATTACGGATCTTAAAAAGAATGAAAGTGCATTCTTGGACAAAGGACGGCTGGGATTTTTAACGGAACACCAAAGATTAGGGACTGATCCTCTAGGGTTTTTGGTTCTCTCGAGGTATACTCTTAAGAGCTCTTACTGGGCAGAGGACATTCTCTTGATCGTCTGGGCCTAGTACTTCTGAGAGGCTCTTGATAGAAAAGGAGCAAGGCCAAGGGTTAGCCAGATCCTCATTTTTGGCCAAAAACTCTAAAATTAACGAGTATACTGTACTGCATTGCCTTGTGAGAAGCCTATCCTTTTGTCAATGGCATGAAGTTCGCTCGCTCTTTTGGCTGTGGCAAGTGCCATCAAGAATAATGTCTTCTTCGTAAGATTGCGAAGAGATGATGACTCTATCGGTTCAAACAGTGGGCCTGAAAGCCAGTTGAAGACCACGTCCAAGTTCCAAGCGACTCCTGCAGGTTTAGCTTGCTTACTGGTGTTGAAATGTTTGATTAAATCACTGATGTCTTGGTTGGAAGACAGGTCTAATCCTCTATGTTTAAATACTGAACTCAACATCATCGCTCTGTAACCTTTGATGGTCGATGTTGAGAATCCTTACGCTGTTCTGAGGTATAAAAGAAAATCTGCGATTTGAATTACAGAAGTTTGAGAAGAGGAAATTCTTTGTTCTTGGCACCACTTCCTAAAAACTGCCCACTTGGTTTGGTAGACTGCAGAGGAAGATTGACGTCTGCAGTTAGCAATAGCCTCTGCAGCCTTTCTTGAAAATCCTTTTGCTCTGACAAGTTCCCTGACAGTCTGAAGCCTGTCAGAGCGAGAGTGGATAATCCTTGATGGTATCGGAGGAAGTGTGGCTGTTTGAGATTTCTCCTCTGAGGAAGCAGTCTTGGGAAGTCTGTCAGAAGGTTCAAAAGATCGGGAAACCACTCTTTGTGTGGCCAAAAGGGAGCGACTAGTGTCACTGACACGTTGACGTGAGAACTGAACTTCCTTAGCACTTCCCTCACCATGCTGAAGGGAGGGAAGGCGTAAAGGTCGAGATTCGACCAGTCCTGCAACATGGCATCTGTTGCCCATGCTTGTGGGTCCGGGGCTGGGGAGCAATACAACGCAAGACGATTGTTCTTCGACGTCGCGAACAGGTCTATCAACGGCTTGCCCCACAGTTTCCACAGGTCGGTGCATACCTGTGGATTGCGTGACCATTCCGTCGGTAGGACCTGTTTTCCTTGACTCAATTCGTCCGCCAGGACGTTCAACTTGCCGTGAATGCAGCGAGTCACTAATTGAGTTTCATTGTTCCTTGCCCAAAGAACAAGCTCCTTCGTCGCTTCGTTGAGTGTAAAAGAATGGGTCCCTCCTTGGTTCTTGATATACGCTATGGCAGTCATGCTGTCCGAATGAACCGCTACTGTTTTGTGGTAGGTTATCGTTGCAAAATGAAGAAGTGCAAGATGGACTGCTTTTAGTTCCTTCACGTTGTTGAGAAGGGCTCCCCAACCCAGATCCGAAGCGTCGGAGAATAACGTTAGGTCGGGGTTCGTTGGAGCTAGAGACCTTCCTGCCGAAAATCTGTCTTTTGCCAACCACCATTTGAGGTCCTCTTTTATCTGGGGAGTGATGTTGAAACTGAACGAGTCTGGGAACGACTTCCTGTTCCAATTGGCTTTGAGGTAGAATTGAAGTACTCTTGAATGCAGCCTGCCCAATGGAACGAACTTCTCGATGGATGAAAGAGTTCCGAGAAGACTCATCCATGCGTTGGCTGAGCAGGAGTTGCGAGTCACGAAGTCCTTGACTTTCCTTCGGCAAGAAAGTATTCTTTGTTGGGATGGAAAGGCCCAAAAACTCAGAGAGTCTATCACTATCCCCAAATAGAGAATCGACTGAGTGGGGACTAAGTGCGACTTCTTGAAATTTATCAAAAGTCCTAATTCTTGGGCGAGACGAAGCGTTTTCCGTAAGTCCTCCGTGCATTGAAAATTCGAGGGAGAGAGTAGGAGCCAGTCGTCCAGGTACAGAGAAATGTTTATCCCCAGAAGATGAAGCCACTTCGTAAGGGGCGCGAGTACCCAGGTGAAAACTTGAGGGGCCATGGATAGTCCGAAGCAGAGTGCCCGAAACTGGAAGACTGAGGCATACAGCTGTTTCTTGCGCCATTGTTCCTCTCTCTTTGCTGCTCGAGTTGTAACTCCATTATGGCACTCCTGGAGAGAGCATCAGCTACTTTATATGTTTTCCCTGCTATATGTTAGGATAATCTGACGTTAGATATTCAAGCGTTTGTTACGTGTGGTTTTATTTATTCTTTATGTTATCATTTAGTCATTTCTTAGTCCCTAAGGCAAATGAAAACTGATAATAACTGCTGCTTGAATATACTGTAACTTATATTTGATAGTCCTGGAACACGAATCTTAGATACTTCCTGGAGTCCGGATGAATTGGAATATGGAAGTACGCATCTTGCATATCGATCGTGACCATCCAGTCTCCCTGATGGATGGCCGACAAAACTGACTGATTCGTCTCCATTCTGAATTTCGTTGTTGGAACGAAGCGGTTCAGGGCAATGATGTCCAGGACAGGTCTCCATCCTCCCGATGATCTGGGAACCACGAAGAGACGGTTGTAAAATCCCTTTGAGTTTACATTCCCTACTATTTCTACTGCTCTCATTTCCAAAAGGGCTGAAACTTCCCGAGATAGGGCTGAAAACTTCTCTGAGTCTACAGAGTAGGCTGCTAAATTGATTGGAGAGGTTACTAATGGAGGTTTTTCTTCGAAGGGGATTAGGGGATTGCATAACCTTCTCTTAAAACCTTCAGCACCCACGGTTCCACATTTCTCTTCTCCCATGCTGGCCAGAAATGTGACAGTCTTTCTCCCACTAGGACACGGAGGACAGAAGTCTCATTTTCTAATGTTGGACTTGATGAATGGTTTTCTAGATGGTTTGGAGGTTCGAAGGGATGTTGTTGCAGGGGTGACGACGTCCTAGTAGTTGCAGTAGACGTTGTTCTTGCAGGAAAATTCGTTCTCTTGGTGGATTGTGTGATGAGGTCTTGGGTTGACTTCTTCTGAAGATCGACGGAAATCCGATCTATGATGTCTTGCGGAAATAGGTGATCTTTGACTAAAGGAGCAAACAGAAGCGAGGAACGTTCTGATGGAGTGACACCTTTAGCTGCAAACGAGCACCACAAATCTCGCTTCTTGAGTACTCCTGTTGTGTAGATGGTAGCTAGCTCTACTGCTCCATCTCTTACAGCTCTATCTGCGCACCCCAAAACACCCAGCCAGTCAGGTGCGAAGTTTTCTTGTAGTGGCGCACAGTCTTCTATTTTCTTAGCCAAGGCTCCTATAGTCCAGTCTAGGAAACTAAAAATCTCAAAGACTTTGAAAATATCTTTGAGAAGGTGGCCCAATTCTGAGGAAGTAAAAAGAATTCTGGCTGAAGCGAAGGCCGAATGATGAGAAGCATCAATTATACTGGAGAAGTCTCCTTGAGAGGGGGCAGCAACTCCCAAGGACGGAGCTTCTCCCGTTGCATAAGACAGATACTTCTGTCTTACTAAGCGCAAAGGAGGTGAACAGAAAACCGCCTTCCCGACTTTCCTCTTCTCTGCTAGCCAGGCATCCATACGGCCGAAAGCTTTCTTCGAAGACGAAGACAACACCAGACGCGGCTAAGTCTGGTGGTACCTGGAGGTTGACGCATGCCGAGGTAGGCTAAACCCGGCGATAAAGGAACAACTGGGGAGAATGACGACGGGTAGCAGACCAGGAAAAACCTGAGTAAAGCCGAGTAATGAGAGGTGGGCTGTTCCTCTTCTGCAGGTTCTTCGGCGGACAAAACAGGAGTGGAGGTTCTACAGAGTCCTGTACAGTGTCCTGTACCGCTGGAGTTGGTTTCTCAAGAAGGCTCAACACTTTGTTAAGCCGGAGCTGAAGCGGCGCCAAAGAAGGGTCTATAGGTGCTGAAGGAAATTCATGATGCGATGTCACGACAACATTAGAAGAAGGGTTGACTGAAGATGCGCCACCCGCGACTGGGCGCATGGATGATATGCGCCCACCCGCTGTAGAAGTAGACAGAGATTCCTTTAAAGCAAATGCCTTGTCTGTGGGCACTTGGTCTGCCAATAATGGGCACTCAGACGACTGCCGTTCCCGCTCCGAGTGGTCCAACACGGGCTCTCTGTCTTGGAAGATGGGTGTTCCCGAACAGGTAAGGCGGGAGCAGTGCGCTCAGGTGATGGATGCTCAGACGAAGGTGGGCGCTCATACAATGATGGGCGCTCGGATCTTGGGCGCTCTGAAGGTGAAAGGTCGGATCCTGAACAATCTGTAAACTGACGTTTACGTACATTACCTGGGCGTTTTCTTGCGCGAGAAAGAGAGCAAGAATCTCTTGTCGGTGAAGCCCAGAAACTACAAGACGGGAGAGGGCTATGATCTCTCTCAACTGCTCGCTTACGAGGCGGAGGAGAATCGGAGTCCAAAGAAGCGCCTAGCCTTTTCAGTGGCCTAGACACATGAGAGAAACGATCACTGCGTCTCTTAGATGTGGGCGAGTCTGGTTCACTTGAAGGAAGAGTGTGAGTATCTAATCTAATACCTTTCCAACGGTATTCATCCGCGGCCTAGGTTCGGTGGACAACGGGTTCGGATTAGGCAACGACTGCTCGTGGGCAAACCCCACCGACCTTCCTTGGACTGTCAGTTTGCTTCCTCCCATGTTTGCAAGGGGAGTTTAGCAGGGACCTTGGTCTAGAAGCATCGGTGGGACGAATAGCCGCCCCCTCCACTGACACATCACTGGACACAACACTATTAAACTTGTCCATTAGGACCTTCACAGAATTCCCAATTTGGGACACCGTATTTACACACAACACTATTCAACTTGTCCATTAGGACCTTCACAGAATTCCCAATTTGGGACACCGTATTTACAAGTAAATTAAATTTCTGATCTACCCGTGCTTCTAAGCTGGCAATGGCATTGGGTTCAGCAGAATAAGAATTAGGTACAGGAGTGACGGGGAAAGCTGCAGGGCTGGAAATGGGAGAAAAAGCTGTCACAGGCGTCGAAGGGATAGGTAAAACATCAATATCTTCCCTTGAAGAATGGCCCATATTAGCAGAAGCCTTTGCTTCGGCCCTAGCTGTGGCTTTCCTAATTCGGTCCCTTTTTAATTTGTCTAAATGAGACTGTAAAGTTTTCCATTTACCCTGATCCCAGTCTTTACATTCGTCACAAGTCAATTCAGGAGAACAAATTTGTTCCCTACAAGTACAACAAATTGTATGTTGGTCGTATTTTACCGACGTGAGTCTAGTTTTGCAGCCTTTGCTGCAGTGCCTAAAGCTGGATAAACTAGAGTCAGACATAATGGTCAAGAATTCCAAATGAATAAGTACCAATCAAATTATCCAAAAAACTAGCTAAGCTAATAGCTGCGCTACCAACAAAAGAGTACTTCACCAAAGACGATCTCCGACATTCGGTGAAAATGAAAACGAGCTGCTAATAACTGGTGTTCAGTCATTAACCGCCAGAAACGAATTGAGCTCCTTAGCTAAAGTGTACCTATTCTTCCCCGAAAGTGGGCGGGGCAACATACCTACACTCAAAACAAAAGAGCGCTATCGCGAATTTCAAATTTTGAGCTGCCGCGTAAAGTAGAAACTATAGCTATGTAATTATTTGGTAAGTTACTTATATAAAAATACAGTTCCACATCATTGTACTCTATATACACAGTGCATTCAAAACAGAAACAGACTTGGGTTAAGCCTGATAGAAAATATGAGCCAGTGATTCAAGACTGTTTTGAGACTGCTACTAGATTGTGGCAACTTTTGAAAGCATAATGTTAAAGATAAAATTTATAATAAGATCTGACAAGTCGGGAGATAAGGCAACTTACTGAAGTATTTTGACTATTCTTATTATAAGGAAATTACAGTACCTTTAGGGATTATCTGAACACTGCGAAAATAATTGTTCGAAAACAATTATTCGAAAAACATTAGAATGGAAAATTATTTGAATGAAAATTATTCAAAAGGACAATTACTGTATAAGAAATGATAATTATTTGAAGTTCAAAATGTTTTATGTAAACAAGTAAAAATTAATAATCAAGTACACAAATGATAGTTATTGGAAATACACACATCTTTATTCCTTAAATCTTTCATTTGCGTCGTGGTATTTCCTGGCGCTTTTGATATTTTAGCAACCTGCTCTTACTTTTGCCATATGAATTTCTTGCAAGTCCTGTTCTCTTTTAAGAGTGTCTGAGAATTTCCATATTGTGGGATGATGGGATGGCACTTGCTGTAAAAAAGCCCTATGCCATCTTTCAAGGGCATTATTAGTTCTTGGTAAACCAGCATTGACTCTCTCAAAGCAAGACCACATACGTATCTTGAACATAGGGCTTCATCTATGAAGTCTTGCAGGACAACCAATCCATACATCTTCAAAATAATCCAGAATAGGATTCACTATTGGAAGATAGTATATATTTGAATCAAATAGTCTCAAATGATTCAGTCACTTTATATACAGGGACAAAGGATAGGGCTAACAGCATTCGAATGCTTAAAGCAAACTCGGAATTGGTGTCATAATTTACCTTAGGACCACATCACAAATTTTTCAATACAGGCACTGACCTAAGTGAAAATAACATCCATAATGCAAAGTTGTGTTGAATTCTTTTTAACAGCAGTGATAGTGGCAAGCTCAAAATCTGACATTACAGTCGCAACTTTTAAATTAGGAACACTAGACTTAATTTGAGCAAACAATTTCTTATAAGTGTCACCCCTCTTATCTGGAAGTAAGGCATAAACTATTGGAATGGTAAGGTTATTCTTAATAGCATGTACTCTATGTAATTGTTCAAATAGCTAAGGTACAGTTTTAAATGTTCCATCCACTTGTAAATGTTCACTTGACGCGAGTAAACTCAAATTATTCTCAGTTGAGAAAATGAGCATTCTGTAATCATAAGGGCCTGGACCATATAGCAAAAACTGTCCCCCTTTATTAGTTTTTGTCTGTTCATTAGTGAAAACAATTTCTCTTCTATGAATGGGATTAGCTAAGCTGACTCTCTCCTTTCGCCATACATTGTTAATAGTCCTTTTTATAGTGCTTAATGCTGGTAAAGCTTGCAATATGCTTTCATTTAATTGCGAGGCAGCAGTAGAAATGACATAATGAAGGGAATCCCAGTTTCTTTACATCTTGTTTTACTCTGTTCATGAAACTACGCACTTGGACATTTACGGAATCGCCAGAATGATTACGTTCACAAGAAACTTTGATCACTTCACCGTCATTAGTTATTACGCAGCTTTTACAATACGATGCAAACTTATTGCACTTCCTATATATTTTGGTTTCAACGTGCTTGTTTCACAAATAGGAAATCATCAATTTTGAGCATGGGCTTGCCTTTTTCACTTTCAATATATTTGGTCATCTTTGAATGGCATATACAGAACTATTCCAAGAAAATAATGGATTTCTCTGCTGAACAAGCAGCTAGCTTTTGACAGTCTCACTCTCCGATGCCGATAACGTATCTGTCACTGGCACTTGTTCATTTCGAGTAATTGCACTTCGAACAATTGTCCATTCGAATAATTTTCTTTTGGGAAACTCCTCATTCGAGTAACTGCTTTTCGAGTATTAATTGTTTTCGAATAATTGTTTTTGACCTGAACAATTGTTTCCAAGCAATTTTCACGATATGACCTCTAGGTTTGAGTAAGCACGATGGCCAACATAAATTAAATGGTAGGGAAATGGGTGTTTGTATTCTTAAGTTAGTTACCGATTGTAGGTTTGTTCAGCTACATATGGTCCACAGGAATTCAGGGTTAACCTGTGCTGATTGTAGATTTTGCAAAGAAAACTATTAGTAAATAAATCTAGGTTAAGTAGTGATTGTATGATTTACTCCCCAAGACTACTGAAATGAACCACTGCTCTTGCTCCATACCTCTTCAATTAATTAACAGTCCCTAAGAGGAAAGAAAACTATGGGACACAGTAACCTTTCACTCAGATTGCTACCAAATACAGTAAATCCTCTAGGTAGGGGGTCGAGAAGGATTTCAAACCTGGCTTCTGACTAGTTCTGAATCTTTGTTACACATTCCAGGATAAACTGAACCAGAATAAATCCCCATCTCAAGGGCTCATATGGGCCACAAGGCAAAACCCTGAGTGCCTCAACAGCATGGAGATCTCCCAAGAGATAGAGAGATCCCCACCTCCCATCTCCATGCTTGGCTTAGGAATGACTCATTGCATTTCATAACCAAGCCTGAGAGAAGCTTCTCTCTGGGATGGAAGACAAGCCAAGAGAAAGAGGAATGCATTCCAACACCGGGAATGGCCAACTTCAAAATGTACTGAAAAGCATAGGCTGGCAAAATCATAGCTCATCTGGACTCCACTTAGGTTGGAGGAAAATGATGAGGAACCCTCAATCTCCCATCAAAAAGATGAGTTCTAAGCTACTGCTCCGCTAGAAGGACTATTGAATGAGAGCAATCCCTGACCTACAAAAAGCCGAGTGCAACATGGTATGCCGAGTTACTTCTCCAAAATATGCAGAGACCAGGAAAAGAACAGTCTAAGCAGAAAGGCTCCTGGCAAATGTGGCCTAGAGTCTTTTAAGTTGTTGTCATGCTGGAGCACTAACAACGTAAGTTGCTCAGAACTGGAATTCCTGAGAGACAAAGACTGTTCTACAGAAACAAGAACAGGCAACCTCCTTCCCAAGGAGAAGTATAAAGCAATTAAATAAAGAGCTGTAAAGGCAAACCTTATCTTTTACGTCAGAGACTGAAAGGGACATGGCTCAACATGGTAAAAATTTGAAAGGTACACAACTAAGTTCCTGTTACCACATGAGAAAGCCCGACTGTTCAGGAGCTCATTCTTGCAGGTGCCACTGTAAAATTCCAGCATAAATGATTCAGGTAGTGTACCATACTAAGGAAAGGCAAACGAGTGGCTGGCAAGGAATGATGACTGGGTCGGTCTGACACTTTTTTCGCCCTGGGAACCAACAGACCAAGAACCCTCTTGGGAAGAGGCCAACAATGAACTACCAGTGCCACATGAAGCAGAACACCACGGGAAACCCAAGTTCTGTAATCCTGTCCCTTACCTCTTGAGTCTGCACGAACACTCAAAATTTCTTTGCTGTTTAGGAATGCAAGTATCAAATGCCCCTACATCCAGAACTGAAAGTTGGTTGATCAGCAATAACATTCTGCGGTGCGAAAAAAGATCTGACAATCCAATGTCCAAAAAGTGTTCACCTGAGCGCCTGCACAGCTAAAGGAAGTAAGGTATCACACACCACTCTTAAAATATAAGTCATGATGGTGGGGTAATGCTCATTCACACTGCAAATAAGACTTCCAGTGCCGCCCCCCCTCCCCACCCCATTTTGTGTTTCACACTTCCACGGTTTACTTTGTTGCAGATTTTTGTGGAGCACATCATTCACTTGTTCGCAGGGGAAATTTCACTAATTTGCAGATTTTTCTTTGGGCCGTATCTCTAATATTATCATTAATTTTTTTTTTCATAGAGCAACACTATTTATTCACTAATTACTGTATTTTTTCATTAAAATATTTTTTCATTAAAATATATGTCCACTGAGAGAGAGAGAGAGAGAGAGAGAGAGAGAGAGAGAACTGTGGTTTTTACATTCAAGTCTAAACAGTATAAATGGATTCTGTAACTGAAGTAATGTTTCATTGATATTTTGCTATTTTTTTTTATTAAAGAATATTATACTGTTTGAGAGAGAGAGAGAGAACTGTGCTTTTTACATCGAAATCTAAGCACAGTATAAAAAGATTCTGAAAGTGAAATAACGTTTCATTGATACTTTTATGTTTTTTTTATTAAAGGATATTATACTATTTGAGAGAGAGAGAAACTGTGCTTTTTACATCGAAGTCTAAGCACAGTATAAATGGATTCTGTAAGTGAAATAACGTTTCACTGATATTTTGCTGTTGTTTTCCATTAAAGTAATATGTATACTGTTTGAGAGAGAGAGAGAGAGAACTGAAATGTTTATACGTAAATCGAAGCACAGTAACTTGCTGTGGACGAGAACTAAAGGCACTTAAACTATGGCAGGCATGAGAATGTTGAGCTGCCTATGTATGAAATTCTGATTTTAAATATTTTTACGGTGATTAGAGATGAAACATCAACAGTGATAAAATATTCTCTTGTGTACTGTTATAATATGTGTGGTAATCATAGTCAACTAAACCTGTAATGAAATACGGTACAATTAGATAAAGCAAAAAATATGGTAAAATGTTCATCTGCCGTGAATTGCCAGATTTGTTTGTTTTTGTGTTTTTTTATGCTTATAGTACAGTAACTGATATTACTTTCATTAATGAATATGTACTGTACAGCACTGATATGAGAGAGAGAGAGAGAGAGAGAGAGAGATTACATCGTCACAAAATAATTGCTACTGAAGCCTACGTATGAAATTCAGATTTTAAATATTATGGTGATTAGATCAATACAGTATAAATAGATTCTGTAAGTGAAATAATGTGTTATAGATATTTTGCTGTGTTTTCTCATTACAGTATATGTATACTGAGAGTGAGAGAGAGAGAGAGAGAGAATGATGGCACAAGAATTTTTTAATAAATTGTGGGAGATGGCGAGGACTAAATGATTAAACCAAGAACTTACTGCGTTAAATAATTTTTTTTTTTATCATAAAATGTATTCGTACGTAATCACAAAAATTATGTAACAAACCTAGCATTCTGTTTGGAGGTACGTGTCCCATCGTTCTCAACTACCCACATATTTTAGATGCTCTATACAGTAGTAGTACTGTACTATCCTAAAATGCGTACCTGTACAATAAATATAATTTCAAAATAATCTTGCAACACAGGAAAATATCAATATACGTAA
>NC_089750.1:40884026-41024026 GCF_040412425.1 Macrobrachium rosenbergii | reverse complement strand
AAAGCACGACAACTCCACTGGCAGTTATCAACTGCTAAGGAAGGCGACGACGTAGTACAGGCAGAGGAAGGCGTTGAAGAAGGCGAATTGGAATTTCTAGGCTTTGATGAACCAGCAGAAGAAGACAGTGCGGGATAAAACAATCGTGAAAATGGAATCTGCTCTGGCAATCTGGATAAAGGACTGCTGGAAGAAAAACGTGCCCCTCGACTCCAACATCATTCGCGAGAAAGCACGACAACTCCACTGGCAGTTATCAACTGCTAAGGAAGGCGACGACGTGGTACAGGCAGAGGAAGGCGTTGAAGAAGGCGAATTGGAATTTCTAGGCTTTGATGAACCAGCAGAAGAAGAAGAGGGGGAAGAACCCCAAGCAGGACCATCATCAGCGCCTCAAGGTTTCCAGGCCAGCAAGGGGTGGTTCCACAGATTTCAAAAGCGGTTCAACCTAAAGTCTGTTACTCTGCATGGGGAAGCTGCATCTGCAGACACTGAAGCAGCCGCGAAATATCCAGAAGCCTTCAAGAAGATCATCGAGGAGAAGGGCTACCATCCAGAACAGGTGTTCAATACGGATGAGACTGGCCTGTTCTGGAAGAAGATGCCTTCCCGGACATACCTTATGAAGGACGAAGCTAAAACCTCCGGATTCAAGGCCCAGAAGGATAGGGTTACCCTCCTCATGTGTGGGAATGCAGCCGGTTTCATGCTTAAACCATTTACAAGGCTGCAAACCCCAGGGCCCTCAAGAATAAGAACAAGGCATTGCTTCCTGTGTTCTGGATGCATAACCCTAAGGCCTGGATCACCAAAGTCCTCACAGAGTACTGGTTCCATCAGAGCTTCGTCCCTCAAATTAGGCAATACGTGAACGACTTGGGCATGGAGTTCAAGGTGTTGCTGATTATGGATAATGCCTGTGGCCACCCTCTCGATCTTTCTTACAAGGGAGTCCAGTTTGAGTTCCTCCCTCCCAACACCACCTCTCTCCTCCAGCCTATGGACCAGGGCCGTGATCCGTGCCTTCAAGGCACTCTATACCGGGAACTCCCTCCAGCACCTTGTAACTGCAATGGACAGTGACAGTGAATTTACGCTAAAAGAATATTGGCGTAAATTCACGATTGCCACAAGTCTGAGCATCATCAGCCGATCACTGAATGACATGAAGGAGACCAAGGTCTATAGTTTAAAGAGGTCTTCTCAACCCTGACCCAAAATATGATTGTTCTGCGCAGGTACAGACCGTGACATAGGCCGGACCTATAGGTGCGGCCTTGACCATTTTCCATCCAAACATACCAAAGTACAGTGCTGGATGATCAGAGGACTTACGACTTCCTGGAAACAAATTATTTATTATAATTTCGACACTAACATGAAAAAAGATCTTTTTAAATTGATTATTCAGGTTGAGAAAGCTGGGTTTCCTGTAGTAGCCATGGTTAGTGACTTAGGAACAACAAATGTTAGTTTATGGAATTCCTTGGGCATTGATATAGATAATTCTGCATTTGTTAACCCAGTTGATGATAACAGAGAAGTACATGTGTTTGCCGATGCACCGCACCTAATAAAACTCATTCGGAATAATTTCCTTGATCATGGATTTGTATTGTCGGGAGATAGGTTTGCTCATTGTGGTTCAGTTAGGGAGTTAATTATGAAAAGAAAAAGTGATCTGCGGACAGCGCATAAGCTCTCTGAAAAGCACATTAATGTAATGGGCATGCAACGCATGAATGTTAAACTAGCGGTGCAATTACTGTCCGAAACAACATATAAATGTCTTCAGTACTTCGGTAACAAAGGTTTGCTAGACGATAAGGACTGGGAAACCACAAGTCAGTTTATTTGCCTTGTAGATACCTGGTTCGATTTATTTAACTCTCGAGTGCCTCGTGATAGGAAACAATCAAGAAATGCCTATGGGATGAATCTGGACATACAAAATAAAACGTTGCATCATATGATTCGGGTGTCTAAAGAAATGAAGTGATTAAAAGTAATAGGCTCTACCCTTTCCAAAAAGGCTTAATTTAATCATGCAATTCATTAATGAAGCTGCTGAGAATGGTCAAAGATAAATTTCAAACATCATATATTATGACTTACAGGCTAAATCAAGATGGTCTTGAACACTTTTTTGGCTGCATAAGGCAGATGGGTGCATGTCATCAACACCCATCACCCGTTGCATTTAAGCACCGAATCAGAGCCCACATTCTAGGCAAAGAGAGCAAAATGCTAGGATCAAACTGCAACATTGAAAGTTGCAATAGTGATATGATGACATCAACCTCATTTTCCAGGTTTCCTGTTGAACAAAGCACATCCTATGTAGATGAAGAAACTTATAACCAAAAAAAGCTAAGCCTGTCGGCTATGTTGTTTTGTTTGCCAGTGGAATTTGGTAATGATTTGCAAAATGATGACAATGTAGAATTGGAAATTGAAAAAGAAGAATTAGGAAATGCGATGGAAGATGGAGGCTTACGATACGTTGGTGGTTATATAGCTCGTAAGTTTCCTGAATATGAATTTCTTGGAACTGCAGCGACGAAGGGAGATGGCTCGTGGATTGGTGCCATAAGTGCAAGAGATGGAACGCTGTTGCAACCAAGCGAGGAGGAATTTTTGGTGCATTTAAAAACAATGGAAAAAATGTTTCTCTGTTATCACGGGGAAAAATATTTAAACCTGGGAAAAGGCGCGGCATATAAACTGACTGATTTAATTAGCGAGTGTTTTAAAAGCAATAACATCACATTACCATACAAATTTATTAAATTTTTTGTTAGATGTACATTCTTTAGAATTCGTGTTTTGAACAGGAGTATTAGTTCATCAAGAAAAGCGCAAAATAAAATGAAAAAGCTCGCAATGTGATATAGAACATAATTGAAGCATATACTTTGTATACATCATTATTTATTTTATAAATTTAAACTGTCTAATGCTCAACAAATTTCAGTTATTTACATCATCAAATATATGTTTGGTTGTTTTAATGTAATAAAGTTATGTATTTGTAATCTTACTTTTATTTTCCTAAAGGAATAAAATATAAATCTCTGAAAAGATGAAAAAAAAAAACAAATCAGAAAGAATAGTTCCTTTATTTTCTTATGGAAGTTCCACAGCTTACTCAGGCACGGCATGGTCCGAGTGATGTCACCGCTCTGACCCACCACAACTCCCACCATCCGGCTACCTGCACACTACAGTGGCCTGAGAAGACCTCTTTAATCTATAGACCTTGAAGGAGACCCTGAACGCATGCTGGAACAAGTTGTGGCCGGAGTGTGTTCATGATTACAGGGGCTTCTCTCCTCAAGAAATTCAGCATTCGGCCATTAATAAGGCTGTCCAGTTGGCGAGGATTCTAGGTGGGCAAGGGTTCGAGGACATCACCGAGGATGAAATTGGCACCCTTATTGATGCACACTCTGACCCCCTGACGGACCAGGATTTGGAAGAGCTGACGAAGTCTGCCAGTGAGGAAGAAGATACGCCAGGTTCAGGGAGGAGCAGGAGGAAGAGGAGAGCGGCCTGACTTTGGGCGCCTGTCCGACATGAACAGAATGATTCAGGATCTGCAGGAGTATGTTTCAACATGGGATCCTTTTATGGAACGCTCCTTAAAGTTTTCAAAAATGCTTGATTCAGCATGGGAGCCCTAAAATCAAACCCTCACCACCATGAAAAAGCAGCGACAGCAGCTGCCTATCACCATGTTCATCAAACGGACGAAGAAGGCCCCTCAAAGCCTCCCAAATCACCCGAAGAAGTGCCTCCCCAGTCGCCTGAAGTAGTGCCTCTCGAATCGCCTGAAGAAATGCCTCCCCAACCGCCTGAAGTCGTGCCTCCCAAATCAACTGAAGAAGTGCCTCCTGAAGGTGAAGAGGCACCCTCTGATGAGTTGTAACAACTCTGCTTTGCTGTGCAGTCATATCTTCATCATTATTCATCACACTGCACAGCTAATTCATCATCATCATCTTTAATCAACATTCATCGCTGGTGAGTACCCGTGTGATTTACGTATGTAGTAATCTTAATATATAAGTACAGAAGTATGAAATTTTTTAAAATGTGCATAAATTTTTAAAGAATTTTTTGTCTCTTTTTGTGAATTACGTATATGTAAATACCAATGTTCCCCCGAAGAAAACGGGGATGACTTATAACTGTATGAAAGAAAATGTGTGACTGAATACGTAGGGGGACTGGCTTATTTTAACCTACAGCTGTAAGCCATACAGTATGTACGTATAAATTTAACGATAAAATGTTTAAGATGACTTGGAAATTATATTAATTAGTATCATTTCAAAGATTAATACAGTAATAAGGTACAGTTTAATGTATATTTGATGTAGGCTGGTATTTTTAGGCATACTGTACAGTACTTTGGTGTTGACCTTTCATGGTAGACAGGTACAAATATACGTAGTATTGAATTTTTAAAATGTGCATAGGTTTTTAAATATTTGTCTCTCTTTTTGTGAATTTCATACTGTATACGTAAATACCAATGGTTCCCCTGAAAAGAAAGCGGAACGACTTATAACTGTATGAAAGAAAATGTGTGGCTGAATACGTATGGGGACTGGATTAGTTTCACCTACAGCTGTAAGCCATACAGTGCGTGCGTATAAATGTAATGATAAAATGTTTAAAGATGGCTTGGAAATTATATTAATAGTATCATTTCAAAGATTAATACAGTAATAAGGTAATAGTTTAATGTATATTTGATGTAGGCTGGTATTTTTAGGCATACTTTGGTGTTTGACCCTTCATGGTAGACAGGTATAAGCATTTTTAGAGGCGTTGTAAGCAATGTGGGTTGACCTATTTGCGGGGGTGTGGGACGCATCCCCAAACGTGGAGTTCACTGTATATATATATATATATATATATATATATATATATATATATATATATATATATATATATATATATATATATATATATATATATATATAAATACTGTATATATAGATTTTTGCTTTTTGTTTTTATTTAATGTTTTTAATGATGAGTCATTGTTTGCTGTCCACTAATGGTGAGCCTTTCTCCTTTTAGGTGTAATGGAGGGAGTGTCTTCCATGATATGTCTAGGACCTCTGTATTTTGCACCTGTGGAGGAATTTATGTGGCATGATTAGTACATGTTACAGGGAATCAGTTTGACTGCAGTAATAATGTATTATCAATTAATTATCATATCAAAATAGGTGGCTCAGCTAAAAACTGGAATGCACTGTTTAAGACTGCCTAGGCCTGGAGAACCTGGTTCTGTGGCCCATCCCGAGTACTGCTGAAACTTTTCAGGTATTGCTTGTTTGATGTGACAAACATTATACGGGTCCAGTGATTGGTACTCAGTATACTCAACAGAACAAGGAAAACTGACTAAACAATATTGGTTTTATTAAGATATTTAAGTAAGGAAAGAGTGATTAACTTGTGTTATTAGGTCAAGATATTTAGGTTAAGGAAGACCAGATAGCCATCAAAATTAAATAAATGAAAAAGATTGGAGTACTGTAATACTTTGCTATGAATATGTATGCTTACATTAAGATAGTGGCTGGTTAGATTGGGTTGTGCAGTCACAAGGAATAGGACTGTGTAATGTGCGTAAATTTCTTTTAATAAAATATTAGTCTTAATTTTTTATGTTGTCCTTTCACACCCTGCTATCTTTAAATTAATAACACAATCTTCCTGCTGAATACAGCCTCTTTGGACATAGTTTGCCCTGTGAAAAAGTCTTGCAAAATCCTAATCCACAACAACCTATCCTTTCTTTCTTTCTTTCTTTCTTTACATCTTCAGCTGAAAACCCCTATGGACAGAGGGCTCCAAAGGGAAATAAGCCTGCACTGAGAGATAGGGATAGGGTATGGGGAACTGGTGATAATTAAATATGAGGGGATAAAAAATAAAACTGATACACCTGCAATTCAGATGTCAGCAGAGAGCAGGGCTGAATTTGCTCCTCGTAATATTTGGAGATCAGAAGATTCTACAACTGCACTAGGCAGCCTATTCCATATTTTAGTTGTTGCCAGTATAAAACTTCTAGCAAACTGAGCAGTATAAAAACTAATGCTAGAAAACGACAAACTGTTTGCACCAGGAGCCTAACTAGTGTTGTGAGCAAAAACAGCTAGGGCAGATAAATAAGAGTGCAGATGATGTGTGTCAGTGTACTACATTTTATGCAATAACTATAATGAACTCACTTTACGGTCTATGCCGCAAGTCAACATTAAGAACTCCAAAAAAGGAAGAAAAGTTAAAACATTGTACTGTACTGTAAAACATTTTACAGGATACCAGCTTTCTGAGAAA
The DNA here is from genome assembly GCF_040412425.1 of Macrobrachium rosenbergii. Classification (NCBI taxonomy): domain Eukaryota; kingdom Metazoa; phylum Arthropoda; class Malacostraca; order Decapoda; family Palaemonidae; genus Macrobrachium; species Macrobrachium rosenbergii. Next base: position 41,017,660 of record NC_089750.1, on the reverse strand, counting down.
TAGAAGCAATAATGTTATGTATTTTTTTCTCAACAGATACCAGCTTTCTGAGAAATAGAAGCAACAATGTTATGTATTTTTTTCTCAACAGATACCAGCTTTCTGAGAAATAGAAGCAACAATGTTATGTATTTTTTTCTCAACAGATAACAGCTTTCTGAGAAATAGAAGCAACAATGTTATGTATTTTTTTCTCAACAGATACCAGCTTTCTGAGAAATAGAAGCAACAATGTTATGTATTTTTTTCTCAAAAGTCAATTTCTTATCAAAAGTTACACCTAAAATCTAAAGAGAGTAACTGACATTTAAAACTATCATTTAAATGTAAATCAGTATGCAAATACAGGTGTTCAGAACTGACTAACTATCATACTTTGGGGTTTCAGATGGGTTAAGCTTCATGCCTTAGAGCCTAATCCACTCATGAATATATGCCACATCTCTATTCAAGGATTCTGCAACCACAGACCTAAGGCATGGAGAAGGAACAACGAGTAGCATCATCAGCATATGCAATCAGTTTGTTTTCCAAACCTAGTATGGCTAATAAATAGCATGTTTTCCAGACCTAGTATGGCTAATAAATAGCATAAGTCCAAAAACACTACCTTGAGGAACACCTGAAATGACATTACTAAAACTACTATACTGGCCATTAACACATACCCTTTGGGTTCTGCCTATTTAAAAATTCATTTACAATATTAATAAAATATCTATCAATCCTCAATAACCTTAGCTTGTAGATAAGAGTTTATGATTCACAAGGTCAAAGACTGCACTAAAATCTGACTTACCAAGTATGCCTCTGCACCCTCATCAAGAGCACTCTGCAAGATGGCTGATATTAACAAGACTGCATCACAAGTACCAAGGCATTTACAGCAATGCTGGCAGCAAGTTATTATATTCAACAAACCTACAGACATTTAGAGAACAGCTTTTCAAAATCCTTAGATGAAACAAGGGTAACTGAAATCGCCCTATATTTAGCAGGGCATGAGAATGGACTTAATCCCTCAGGTACTGCACTAATGTTTCCCTTCCAAACAGAAAGAAAACTTGCAAGTGTGACTAATCTTCTGAAAATAGTCATAATCTTAGGAACAATGAAATTAGAGGTCTTTTTTAAAAAGATAGGAAAGATCGCATTAGGGTCTATGCCACCATAAGTGTCAAGGCCCAGAAGCAAAGTTTTGACTTCTCTAAACCTGAACACCATTGAACACAACTTAGGCTCTGTGGTAGGCTAAGGTTGGGTTTGTGTGATGAAAGGTGAGTTTGCGTGAATTGACTGCTTCGTTTTTGCTGTTGTGATGTTTATTTATGTTTTGTATGTCAGGAAGGAGTACACTAGTTAAGTCTGTTTTTTTCTTTTTTTTACTTGCAATTTGCTGAGTGTCAGGATAGTGTGGCTTGCTCCCCTTCAACCCAAGGTGTAAGCAGGTGTCTACCTTGTGGTGGTAGCATTTGAAAAAGAAAAAAAAATGTGCAGAAGTTGATGCAGTGGATTTATTCAAGAGGACAAGGGATCAGAAAATTATAAGAGAGGACACTTACTGTGGAAGAGCTGTTGAAAACAGAGGAAGGGATAAGGCAGAGAAGTGGTAAGGAACATAGAAAACTCTAAGCTGCCAGATTTCAGAAAAGAAACAAAAACACTTGGTCAGGCCACTCTTCTTCCTGTTCATCCATACATGACGCTAAACTCTAAAAGGTGCTGATCTCGATACACCTGCCGCAAAGAAAGTTCGACAGCAATTAGAAAGGTGGAATGGAAAGAAAAAAAAACTAGATGCTGATCTCTCCAGTAGGAAGGATAGCGATGAAATCCAGAACAGGCTGATGTTGAGCAAGTTAACTACCAATCTGAAGAAGTAGTCTAAGAGACCATAGTTGGTGGCGGAACACTATGGATTTGCGTTAAGAATTAGGTTTAGGGTTCTTTTAGGTGGTTGTGGTAATATTAAGACCGAAATAGCTAAAGTTACAGTTCTGTAGGTTAAGGATCTTTTGATAGTAGGGCGGGGGAACTATAGGATTAAGACTGAGTAGAATTGATGAACTATAGTGATAAAGTTTGATAGTAGGGCGGGGGAACTATAGGATTAAGACTGAGTAGAATTGATGAACTATAGTGATAAAGTTAAATAAGTTTCTGTTCTGTAGATTACGATTTACTAGTCATATTAATGTTTTTTTTGGTCACTGTAGTATTAAGAAAATAAATTAGGTTAAGGAAAGTCAAGAGTTTTATTTAGTAACCTCTAAATTTGTTCCCATCATCCTGTTCAATTGTGTAGCTTGAAGAAGCCCCTACATATATAATACAGTAAACCCCCCGTATTCACGTTCTCACGATTTGCGGACTCTCACATTCGCGGGTTTCTCTGTGGAACATATCTACCCATTATTCGTGGAAAATTTGCCCATTTGCGGTATTTTTCACTGAGAAATATTCACTAATTACTGTGTTTTCATGTAATTTTCATGAATAAATGCACTTTTTTTATAAAACTATTAAAATACTCTGGTATAAGCATTTTTACAAGGTTTTTCTTGTGTTTAAACTATCAAAATGGGCAGTTCTAAGTGTTTTTAGAGGGGTTTTAAGTATGTGCAGATTTTAGCTATTCATGGGGGGGGGGTTGTGGTACTCATCCGCCGTGAATACAGGGGGCTCACTGTAATTTGGTGCCCAATGTGGGGCCTTTGATATTAAAGTAAGAGTGGGGTGCATAATTGGAGATGGCAGAGGGAGCAGGTTTGGAAGGTGTTGGGGTCAGGTGAAGGGGAGCAAGGTTGTACGCAAAGGTTGGATAGGATGATGTACAAGATGGTAAGCAAGCAGGGTAAGTTAGAGGAAGCCCAGGTAAGGGAAAGTAAATTGGTTGCAAGAATGGAGGCGATGGAGAAGATGATGACTGAAATGGCTAGGACTGAGCCCGGTGTTGGGAAGGGAAGTGAAGGCGCTGAAGCAAAAGGTGCAAAGGAGAAAACCCCTACGAAAGGGAAGTTGTTAAGTAAGAGTAAGGGAGGGCTCACCATTGATGAGGGCAGTATGAGTGAGGCGTAGTATGAAAGTGATAGGGAAGACAGTAGTACGAAAAAAGAGGGAAGGAAGAAGAAAACACAGAAGGGGAGAGGTGTGAGGAAAGAGGAATCAAGTTCTCGGATTTTGAGGGATAGTACAGACTCAGAAGTTGAGGAGGATAGGAAGATTGAAAGTGGCAGTAGTGACGGTTTGAGTGAGGCAGAGGAGAAAGAGGCCAAAACGATGTTCCTGAGGGAGGTTCCTTGGATTAAGAAATATAACATTGGGAAGGGAAGAGGCATATACGAGTTTTTTGATGAGTATAAGAAGTATTGTAGGCAAAAGTATGGGGAGAACGAAAGTGTGTGAATGAAGCGGCTGGGAGAGTTCTTGGATGAGTGGTTGATGTGCTATAGGAGTATGTGTGAGGGTGAGCCAGGGTATGAGTCTGTGAAGGCTAGAGTGATTAGGCAAGTGAAGAGAATGAAAGGAAGTTGTATACAAGAAGGATGATAGGTTCAAGGAGGCAAAGATGAAGGCTGGAGAGGAAGTGGACTTCTATGCTCATAGGTTAGAAGCGTTGGCCAGAAGGAAGTATGGAGAGCAAGGAACTGAGGGAAACAAACACCTCATGTGTAAGTTCTTGGCCACCATCCCTAAGAAGAGATGACTCCGGTAATTTTAAATGAGAAGAAAAAAGATCGGAAGCGGTGGTTGGGAAAGAGCTTAAATTGGAAGCTTATTTTAGAGATCCTAGAAGACCTGAGAGTGGATGAGGATGAACCAAAGGAGATGTACGTTTGTCAGAGGCAGTAAAGGGAAGGACATATAAGATGCTTTGGTGAGTGAGGAGCTAAGTGTGATGAAAGCCTTGTTGGAGGAGTGTAGGAGAGACCGGGTGGAGAGAAGAAGAAAGAATGTGCAAGTGAATGTGGGGAATAATGGGAAAAGGAGCTCGAGCAGAAGCCAAGAGAGGTTTAGGAGTAGAAGTGTGGGTGGAGCAAATGGGAATGTGAGGGGAAGGCAGATGGGAGTGCGTAGTAGTAGTAAGGAGTGTTTCAGGTGTAGAAGGACTGGGCATGTGAAAGCAAAATGCAGATGGGCCAATGGCAAGTGTTTCAGCTGTGAAAAGAGGGCATATGTTGAAGGACTGCCCACAGGTGAAAGTTTAAGTGTTTCAGCTGTGGAAAGGTAGGACATTAAGTGAGAGACTGCCAGAGTGGAAGGAGAATATGAGTAAATGGAAGTCGTTGTGGAAACTGTGGAGTGAATGGGCATTTTGCCAGAGCATGTAACAACCCTCGGAGCAAGTGTGAAGGACATGGAATGGAAGGTCATGTGAAGGAAGTCTGCCATACCAAACCCCGGGGAAACTAAGTGTGAAGTCGGTTTACTGTAGTGAGCCCTCTGGTATGGAAGGGATAGATGTATTGGAGGAGGAGGATATAGTGGAGTTGGACAAGAATGAGAATGAACTGCTAACAACGGAGGATGTTGAGGAGATGCAGCATAAGTGCTTGATAGTGAGTGAGTTAAAGGTGTTATTAGAGGTGTACCTGGAAGATGGCCTTTGTTGTTGAGTAAATGGATGCAGTTTCCTGAGAGATTTGTGTTGTGTGAAAGAGTGGTGTATTTTTCAACAGAAAAGATGGGAGAATTGATGTATGTTCCAGTGTTCTTGATGAGTGGAGCAGTAGGGATGTGCATGTTAGTCCATGAGAAATATGGACATATGGGGAAGTTAAGTTGATTTTGAGTGTATGGAAGAGCATATGTTTTCCCCATATTTGTGGAAGACTTGTACGGATGTGGCAGTTACGTGCGAAGAATGTCAGAAGAGAATATATCAGGGAGTGTATGCTAGCCCACCTGTTTTGAAGTTGAGTATGAAAGAAGATTGTGTAGCTTTGCCGGTAACTGCGAGAGGAAACAGAGGAGTGGTGAAAACAGTGTGGTTAAACAGACTGAGTATGTGCTAGAATACAGGAATGAAGAAGGAAATGTGAGGTTAATACGAGCACATTATAATCACCTGAGAAGATGGAGAGAACCACCGAAATACATAACAGGGCATCCCATTAGGAAGCTATTAAGGGAGGAAAAAGAGAAGAAATAGAAGATATAAATTGGGGAGATAAACAGCTAGTGTTGGTGGAACATAAGAGAAAGCCTAAAAGGTGGTGTAGAAAGAGTAAGGGTGTGGTTACCGAGTTGTTTGCAGAGAGTACCCGAAATGGGTTGTTTAATTTAGAAAGGTTTTAGAAGCCAGTAGGCATGAGAAGTGAAAATACCCTTGTGGTGTTGTTTGGTGGTAGTGAGAATGAGGGTGTAATTGATTTTGAAGGAGTTGAGCAGGATGTGGAAGGAGTGAACTTGGTGAGTACAAAGAATGTGGACGAGGATGCGCATGAGTTGGGTGAACTGGAAACAACGCCAAGTCATGAGGAAGACAGTGCGTATAGTGTGAGTTTCCTTTGAGTGAAAGTGTTGAGAGTGTGGGAGTAAGTATGAGTGAGAGAGAATTAGCAGTGATGGAGAGTGTAAGTGGAGGAGTTTTGGATAGCTTGAAGCAGTGTGTGGAAGAAATAAATGAGAGTATGGAAGAGACAATAGAAGCCATGTCAGGTGTTACTGAAGTTGGGACCAACATAAGTCGTCTCCAGAGTTTGAATGAGCTTGGTGTAAGTAGTTCGGAACCAAGGCTAGGTGAGTCTAGTGTGGTTGGAGTGGAAGTGCACGGAGAGGAGGTGACGCATTAGAGGCCACAGGACCCGAAGTCAAGGTCCAGTTCCGGAGTATGAATGGGTAGTAAGAAAGGGATTTTGAAAAAAAAAAAAAAAAATGAGGTTTCCTTTATTTTAGTAAGGGGGAGTATGGTAGGCTAAGTTTGGGTTTGTATGATGAAAGACGGGTTTGTGTGAATTGACTGTTTTGTTTTTGCTGTTGGGATTTTTTTTTTTTTTTTTTTGTCAGGAAGGAGTACACTAGTTAAGTCTGTTTTTTTCTTTTTTTTTTTTACTTGCAGTTTGCTGAGTGTGTCAGGATAGTGTGACTTGCTCCCTTTCAACCCAAGGTGTAAGTGGCTGCCTACCTTGTGGTTGTAGCATCCGAAAGAAAATAAATAAAATGAGCAGATGTTGATGCAGTGGATTTACTCAGAGGACAAGGGATTATTTTAAAAAATTATAAGAGAGGACACTTATTGTGGAAGAGCTGTTGAAAATAGAGGAAGGGATAAGGCAGAGAATTGGTAAGGAACATAGAGAATGCTAAGCTGCCAGACTGCAGAAAAGAAACAAAATCACTCTTCTTCCTGTTCCTCCATATATGACGCTAAACTCTAAAAGGTGCTGATCTCGACACAATTGCTGCAAAGAAAGTTCAGCAGCAGTTAGAAAGGTGGGATGGAAAGAATAAACTAGATGTTGATCTCTCCAGTAGGAAGAAGGGTAGTGACAAAATCCAGAACTGGCTGATGTTGAGCAAGTTAACTACCAATCTGAAGAAGTCTAAGAGACCAAGTTACAGTTCTGTAGGTTAAGGTTCTTTTGATAGAAGGGCGGTGGAGCTACAGGATTAAGACTGAATAGAACTGATGAACTATGGTGATAAAGTTAAATAAGTTTCTGTTCTGTAGATTAAGATTTATTGATTATATTAATGTTTTTTTTGGTCAATGTAGTATTAAGAAAATAAATCAGGTTAAGGAAAGTCAAGACTTTTGTTTAGCAACCTCTAAATTTGTTCCCATCATCCTATTCAATTGTGTAGCTTGAAGAAGCCCCTACAGCTGTACAAAGCATGGCTGAGGCAACCAAATGGACTCACCACACTGTTTTCTCACAAAGACTTGAGTCAAAAGTTCTGTCTTCTGCTTAGGGCAATACACAGCAATGCCATTAACCCCTACAAGGGAAGGTATGCTTGAATCAACTCCAAAAAGTGATGACTTAAGAGTAGACCATCACTGGAGAGCAAGATCTCTTTCACACCCTCATTATAAACTCTTTCAGTTCTCTATAGACCACCTGAGCTTGACTTTTAAGCTCAATAAATTTACACCACAAAAAGTATGATCGATGGTTCCTCCAGAAACAATATACTTCAAGATCATGGTGAATACCATCCCAACTGGCCTGGGATTTCAAGTACCCATCTTAATTGTCTGACCATAAATGAGCTGTGAGAATCAAGAGAACCCAGATGCCTGCAGCAGACCCAGTCTGAAGACAGGTACCCACACTAACCCTCTCCATTTGACCAAAGGGAGTTGTGTTAAGGAGAGGCATTTTGTTCAACTGTCCATCACAACTGACTAGCAACCAAGCTGCCCAAAAGGGTCACTCAGACCTGATGAGTTATGGTGAGGAGAGGTGCTCTGTTTGACTGTCCACCAAAATGACCAATCATGGATGGACAGAGAACAAAGACATCCTGTTTCCATCAGTTAACCCAGACTGTACACAGGGCACGTAGACAGCAAACGAGCTGCACGAGACCCTCTGTGCGACCTGAGTCTTGGTGAGAAGAGTCGAACTGCTCCCCTGCCACCATAGCCATCCAACCACAGATAGACAGAGACCACCACTAGCTCACTACCACTTGTAAAACTAATCTGCAGACCTGGTACATGGGGAGCAAACAAGCTACATGAATGGGTCACATGCAACCCCCTCCATGCGACTCCAAAGAGGTGCAGTGAGAGGGGAAAATCAACTCAACGGAAGCTTTAAAGCTTACACAAAGACAAGACAGGAGCAGACTTTGAGTCTACCCAAAGTGCTCACCCTTCTCAGGAAAAGCCAATCAATGTTAGTGACCATGCTCCCCTGCCCTTCCCCTAGGGGTAGAGCACATGGAAAGAAGACTATCCAGACTTCAAATGTGTGATTGGACTTCCTCTTCTCATTGCCCACAGTGCAGACAAAGAGAGTGGGGTCAAGGTGGAGGAAAACGGCAAAGGTATAGGAGAAGAAGAAGAATACTAACAACTCCCCTACTCTTCCTCCACTGTCAATGTTGGCCTCATCAACAAAGATGGTTGAGTCCAGAACCAAAGACTAAGCCACACCCATCAGAGGAATTATGAACTTCTAGAGTAAATAAATCTTATAAAAATGAAAAGGAGATATTATTAATAAGTAAATTGGGGAACACCACAGCTGCTGATGAACAAACAACTGGAAGCAACGTAGAGTGCAGACTGAAATGTGGACAGGGCTTTTCCTAACCGTTAGTAGTTAACTACCTTGTCAGTAAGTCTGAATGGCCATTTTAAGCTCTGACGCAATCTCCTATGTAAAAAATGAAGGTTAGTATTTGTTTAGGAACAAATCTCTATGCAGAGACACACTTCTTAGCATGACACTACTAAAGAAAGGCCAACTGCTGAGGAAAAACCATAAATGGAATTTCAGCCAAGAGGATATCAGCTACTCACTAAATACATCCAACTTGATATGACTTTGGACAAATGTATGTGAAATAGGAACATTGCACTCTCAAAAACAATAAAGATGATTAAACTGCTGATAGTTACTACTGCTACAAAATATTTGCAACTAGCTTAAAATCAACATGCTTCCAGTAACTACAGTAAATGCAACAGTAAAGTTGACAGTTGTTTCATGTTTAATGCTATTCCTAGCTTAAAAATTCCATTTGCAGTCATTTCAATATTAACAAATCCAGTAACCACAATAATTTTCTTACAAGACAACCTCCAATATCTTTATAAAAAAGTCATAAGTAAAAAACGTTCTGTACTTACCACCAAAGTGACACAATCTGGTGATGCTTTGATTAACTCAATAATTTCATCTCTTATTTTATTTTCAACACTTATACCATTCACTTGCAAAAGTCTATCACCTGGCAAAAGCCCTGTCAAATTTGCCCTACCCACAGCACCAGGCTCGGCAAAAACTATTGTACGTCTTGCTTCTGTGTTATCTGGCCCACGTTCAACAACCTGGGCTCTTCTCAATGAAAAGCCAAAGTCCCCAGCAGGTGAGCGAGGAATGGTAAGGCTTCGAGGTGCAGGAGGTTGAGCAGGTACTAGAGCAGGGAGCCGCAAGTCAGCTGCAAATGTTTTAGTGTGGTGAAGGCCAACATTCTCACCAACAGGTACTGGGCTTGTTGGAGTAGCTGGGGGAGTAGTAACATCTAAGCCGCCAGCTGGACTGGATTCCACTACTAATTTAGGCTGCGGTAATGGCACAGGGCTTGTAACACGTTGTGGTGGACTGAGAGGAGCAGAACCATTTGATACTCGTCTAGGACTTGTCAAAGACGTTATTGACAACCTTTGAGCTTCAGTTAATCCACATTCATGTATAAGATTCTCATACATAATTAGTTCATTCTGCAAAGTATTTTCAATAAGATTGGATTCATCATCAATATCTCCTTTAACACCCTGATACTCAATACCCTCTAGATTATCTCGTCCTTTCAAAATTCCCCGCTTTGGTGGTCTTGGAGGTAACCCTGAACCAGAACGTAGTGATACTCCATCACTGCTTGAATCACTATGAAGACTTGAAGCAGATGCCATTGCTTCATAGCGCTCCCTTAATTCTTGGAAAGTGCCAGCTGATGTCAGGTCAACTTCTGACTGGTCATTCCCCAAACCAGACCTGAACTGTTCCATATAATCTGCAGTAATACCACTGGGAAGCTTGTCTTCCTTTTTCTTGCGGCCCTTGCCAATAAGGCTGCGGCGAGCCTCATCAAGTCTCTTGAGCTCATCTAATGTTAGAGTGGCTCTGTCTTTGGAGCGCTTTGATTCTTTTCGGTCCTTTTTATCTTTCTTTTTCTTCTTATCCTCCTCTTTGTCCTTATCTTTCTTCATGAACCCAAACATCTTGCTAAATTAGGATTTCACAGACAACCTGTAAATATAGAAATGAGCTAACAAATTAATTTCATAATCATGCCTTACAAACAGAGAAGTGATTTCGTCTACATACTAAAACGCAAATGAATCTGAAATGTATTACAATAAGTACTATCCTAAAAACAACCCTTACACAATTCACGATCAAGTTGAAATGATAACCTGAAAGTGTTCTTATAAGAAAATTTTACACTACCTTAAAAGAGAATTATGGCTTAGTTTTTAAAATATAAGTCAGTGTGCTTCATTAACACAAACCTCCTCTTTTAATTATACTAAACCACAGTATGCTGCAAGGGGCTAATCTCCTCAGTCATCAAAAGGTTTCGTCCATGACGCAGGACTGATCTCCTCAATCATCTTTCTTTTGGTTCTAGTTGGACAGCTCATAATAGATAAGGTTCCCTCATCATTTTCAGGAGCTTTTGTCTTTGTCTATATTCTAGCGACAAATGACAACATTTGTGTCCAAGTAACAGGATGAGATAATCCCAGGACAGCAGCTAGACCTTCAGTAATCATCAAAATGCCATAGTGAGATAAAGTTTCTCTCGATAATGAAGTAATACACAGGTTTTTATTCAGCAATGACATAGTAGTGAACCTTTACTGTCAATCAGATAGTTCTGATAGTGAAAGTAGTGAATATGGTGACATTTATTATGCAGTAGTTATAGACAAACCTACCTAAATAATTTTTTGACTTCAGGTTTTATCAGAAATGATCATGGATCAGAAGAAATGACAAAGGATGAAGCAGATTTATCCAGCACCGGAGGTGTTGCGAGTAAACAAAGAAAACGTGATAAAATTTGCGAATGGAAGACCATTGAAGATTCAGTTCGTAAAATATCAGTGCTCTGAAGCTTTTTATTGAAGATAATCATTTCACATTTTCTACAGATTGCCAAGTCTGTTTTTCATTTTTTTTTTTTGAGGTTTTCCCATTGAAATTTTTGGTCCAGAGCAAGCGTTCAAGGTTTGTAGTACTTTCAAACTGAACAACAAAATGGCGTTACTCTACTCCATGCTTTGAGAGGTATCACACTGAAATAAATTGACAATAAAACCTACATAATTTAGTATCTGAGTAACTACCTACATATTATTTGCATATTTTATCACTACTATAATAAAACACTATAACAACATAATAGTACGGAGTAATATTACAACAGTACGTAATGAAAATAAAGAATCAAAATACAGATATAAAAGGGAGAAAATTAGTCTGTTACACAATTAGCAGGATACTGGTCTCGTCACTAGCAGCGGTAACAGACTCGCAGCGAAAGGGTCAAAATGTTTGGTGGTAGCAGAGAACCAAGAATACACAGGTGTAAAATGATAATTCAAGCTTCACAATCATGTGAATATCCTGCCACTCAGGATGATTTCCTTGCTCTTTATAAAAAGGACGCTCATTGCTTTGATGAGCTGAAGCAGATAAGGATGAAACCAGAAGGACAGAGCAGGGAACTCCCACTAAAATACAGTAATGCTTCAGCTATCCAGATCACCGTTATCCGAACCTCAACATAATCTGACACATCTGGACCAGGGACGAAGGCCCCAAAGATATATGATACATATGAATTTCAAAAAATTTGAAGAAAAAAAAACACTCTCTGGTGGTAGCAATACTGCCCGACCTCAGGAAAAAGTTGGTAACGCTGCTTACACTTAAACAGATTGAGAAAGAGTTTTGGGGGGTGGGGGCATCCTCATGAAGTTCCTAAGGTTGGGAGGTGGGTCGGAAGGCTCGGCTCCATGGAAGAGGAGGGGCAGTAAGGCTGTGTACGAACTCACTCAAAGAAGGGGTTGTTCTGAAAGGTGTGTGGAGCTGGGGAGCAGTTTCCATGGCTAGGAAGGGCTGGAGATGCAGTGTTGGATGGGTGAAGACTGCTAGGTAGACGTCTGACCTGCCAGAGCTTGTTTCGTATCATTGCGCTTATTAGTTTTTATCTATATTTCACACTACTCTAATTTTTATTTATATATTTACTGTATTTTCTCATTTTTTATTTTTACAACCCAAAGATAAATGCAATCATGTGCATAGGGAAAGAGAGAGAGAGAGAGAGAGAGAGAGAGAGAGAGAGAGAGAGAGAGAGAGAGAGAGAGAGAGAGAACACACACTATGTAGAGATAGTAATATCAACATTGATGAAATCCTGCATGTAGATGTAAACACACACACACACACACGCATACAAGTAAAGCTTCCGTGATATTATGAGGTGAATGAAAAATCATCAATTCCAATGAAACAGAAAATGTTCTACTACTTTTTAGCAGTGTTCTTAAAACGAATTTGTTTTGGAGAGTTGTCAATGAGAGGGGCCATAAGTACTAAAGATACAAAAACAGGGTGTTTTACACAAACAGTTTCCATGATAGTCTTTACTTACCAAACGAGTTTATTTTTGGCAGATTGTACTAGGCTAGGCTTTCAAACAAGATTACCAAACTTATGGCTTATGTAACAATTAATAACCATCTCTTATAATTAACAACTACTTACCAAAGAACTGACATAAATAATTATGATGTAAACAAAGGAATAGGGAAACAACTGTTTTGCAATTTTGCTTTAACACAAAGTATGTTAGTTTACCTTTAAATACCCATTTTACATTTATGTTGAAATATAAAAATGGTATTTTCATTATAAAATAAGTTTTAAATATACTTACCTGGTAGTTACATATATATAGCTTTATCCATGATTAAATGTATACTGGCAGAAATTCAAAATTCGCGGCAATCGCGATAGATGGTCAGGTGGCCATACCTGAGCGCCCTCTACCAGGTAACTAGAACCATTCCCAATTGTCCTCAGAAATTCCATGCCCTGTTCTCAGAGGGGAGGAGGGGAGGGACCTTTTATATATGTAACTACCAGGTAAGTATATTTAAAAAAAGGATTTTGACAAAGGAAAAATCTATTTCTGGAGAGGGACCCGTGTCACCCGGTGAAATAGTCCATTCAGCACTTATTTCTAGGTAATTCCGTTGCTAGATACCAGAGAAAGCTAAATGAAATGCTGGGTTACTACCCCCAGAGCGAGCTCCACTAGATGGAGTCGTGTATGGAAAAGGGTGAACTACAAAACACGGAACCTTATCCTATAGAGATTCCCAATGTCAAAAGTCCCAAACGAGAGGTGCCGATACAAGCCCATGCACTACTCGCGGACTGTATACAAGGCAACACTAGCCGCATTCCATGTTAGCACCCACCTCACTAGAATGAAGTTTATCAAGGGAGGAGAGAATGAAAAAAACAGGGGTGGGTCACCCGGGTGACACGGGCCCCTCTCAGAAATAGATTTTCCTTTGTCAAAATCCTTTTTCTGGATCGGGGTCCCGTGTCACCCAGAAAATAGTAACAGAAAATAAACATCATTCTTATGCTATTAAAGACTTAAATAGAAACGTTGAAAACTAGGAGAATTCTACCTGAACATAAGTAAGGTCCTCTAAGTTCATGTAATGAAAATAATGTAAGTGGTCACTGTCTAAGATCATGAGCTTAGAATAGCACCTGAATAGGCTTGTATTAAGAAAATACTTCCTGCCTAATAGCAGACCCAATGACAGTGCCCCCTTTTTTTGAAAGGAGGACCTGACAAAATTGCGAGTCCTGTCTAAAAAAAGCCTGCAAGAAGAAAACTGGACACAGAAACAGACCTTGTAAAGGAGTACTTTCAAAGGTGACCACCGAAAATGAGGACCTTCAATTGTAGATAGAAAGTTAGGGTGAGGAATTCACAACACTAACCCTGATGAGGGAAACCAAACTGATTGGTTCCGCCAGACAAACCAAACTGATTGGTTCCGCCAGACAGGGCAGACAGTACAGGAAAACTAACACTAGAAGCTAAGCTGATTAAAAATTTTTAGGACTTCCTTAACAAGGAAAAGATAAGAACAAGATGATTGTTGGTTACAGAAGCTAACTCCGATACATTACTCAAAGACCAGGAAACCGAATGTGGAATGAGATGAGTACTGTTCTTAAATGGAACACAGACCTTAGGGATGAAAGTTAAGGGCCTGTGAGTCTGGTTCCAACAAAACACTTTGCTCGAGGCCAATGCGGCGCATCAGTACTGTAACCAGAAAACTATGTGAAGAGTGCTAGTTACTTAACTGCAGAACCATACTGCAGTAGAGTAGGATCCCTTAACTGATTTCAGGAAAACAGAAATAACAGGACCAATATCAGTTTCCTCCTAAACTGTAAGATTCACAAAGACCACAAAGCCAGGACATCAGAGTTTGAGTGGGCTGGCGCAGGCTGAGTTTATACCAGACGGGACAGCTTGATAGTTTGTGGCTGAATTGGGTTGCAAACTGACCTACTTCAGGCCCAGGAAAAGGTCACAAGACTACCTGAATGACGCTCCGCCTAAGGACTATTCCGACACCAGGGGAGGCCCTGGATAGGGAAAAAGCAGTGACCTTTTGGACCCCTACGAGAAGGGTGGTAGACAGAAGCACCTGCGTCTGTTGGTTATGGAGAAGAATGAACCATAACCTGAACGTCTGCAATTCGAGTCCAAAACCACTTGTTTACATAGCGCACTATTGCTGTTTTGTTCAGAACCAGCCTAAAAGGAAACCTCTTGGGGGAAGAAGTTTCCAAGAACAGGAAGACTGTCACCGCCCTCCAAAGCGTTGATATGGAACTGCCGAACGTGACCGACTAAGTACCATGTACTTCATTGGGCCAAAAATATCCACCTCACCACAGCCCAGAGGGTGACGGTGTGGAATACTGAGGCCGGAGGGGAAAGCTGGAGAGGAACTGACTTCGGTAAGCACTTGACAGTTGTGCAAGGCCGGAGGCCACTATTCAAGCAGGAGGAATCAAGGAGACACGTCCCTGACTCCACCATACCCGGTCATAAACTCCAGCTTTGACTTCAGAAGGAGAACCGTCACTGAAGCAAACTGGAGAAAACAGGACCTTTTCTTGGGCACGGGGGAGAGTGCGCTTGAGATGATGAAATGATAAGATGCCCTTGCTATCTCTTTCCACTTCCACTGGATTCATAACTACGGAAGGCTACCCTCCTGAATCAGGTGGGATTCCTTCCTGGTTACCAGAAGCCCAAAGACTCTAGAAACCGATTATAATGACCGGCGCCCTCAGGCAATTCCCGACGCTGGGTGCCCAAATGAGCCAGGCAACTAGATATGCAGCTAGCATAGCCTCCTAATACGGAGCTGTTGAACTACGGTATTGTTCAAACTGGCAAAGACTCTGGAGCAGTATTGAGGAGGGCATGAACCTGAAGGGGTACACCTGCTCCCAGTCTGAATCCCAAGAAGGGATAGGACCTTTCTGCAACCAAGATGTGAAAGGAAGCATCAGAAAGGTCTATAGAGGTGGTTCTGGCTCCACGGCGCAGTAGGATCCGAACCCACAAGACTGTAAGCAACCGAGACTTGCATGAATAAGGAAAACAAAAGCGGGACACGCCGGAAAAATTTTCCAGTGGAAGGGAACTTCCTTGGCAGACTGAAAAAGCCTGACAGACCATTCTAAAAGACCCCCAGAACTCTGGCCGGAGGTTGATTGAACCTGATTGGGGAGACAACAGTCCAGCTCCACCCGGGCCTGATAACTATACTCTGGGCCCAGGAACTGAAGTTCCAGTGGCCCCGAAAATGGTACAGCCTCCCACCCATATGAGAAATACTACAGGAGGAGGCTTGATTGCCTCCCGTGGAGCGAATGCCTTCCCAATTTCTCGGAGAGGAGTAGGATGCATCCCTGCTCCTATGATAACCCCGAGGGTCAGAGCCTCTGGCCAAATGTCTAGTGAAAATTCTTTCCTTAGGTTTTTCGTTTTGAAGCAAAGAAAACTCCGGCGGACTGACGTGGGGGCAGAGACACAACGGGGCGTTACAAGGGGCTGATGTGTTGGCTGAACCCACACACATCGAGGTGGAGGCTGGGAGTGAGAGCTGGCGGCTGTCTAGGGGCAGAGACCTGAAGCGCCTGCACCACCGCCTGAGCAGGGGCTCTTGAACTACATGAACTTCTTGCGGACTTGGGACAGGTCCCGGCAAGATCAGACTTGTTTCTGCTCGTGGGTAGACACCCATGAAAACGGAGGCTCTGGGTAACAATAGTAGCCCCAGACGGGAGGTAACAACGCCCACCTGGGAAAAAGATTAATTCTCCAGGTGAAACTGTTCATAAGATTTTTTTCAGCTCAAGGCGGAACGGGCAAGCCTGACTTACACCCTGTTTCAGCTTCCGAAAATTGACTCCGAAGCTTAGGGAGCTGTACGCTGAATAAATTAGAAAGCGTAGTCGGGGTTAGAAGATTCACTGTGAATGTCTCTGTGATATCTGTCTCCCGAAATGCCTCAGCGATACATTTTCAAAACAAGCCTGTTGATAAGAGGGGCTACATTCGGAGCACAAGGGGTAAAAACAGGGCTCTCAAAGAGAGCAATAATCGGTAAGACCCCACAGCTGGCGTGAACTTGGAATTTTCCGCCTGCCACTCCGTTAGAGTCCTCAGGGACGATGTGTCCAGCCCCTAGCTGAGGGCTCACTTATGGATCCTGCCAGACAGATGCCATGCTCGTTCTGACAGTCTGGTAAAACCCGGATAAGAGGATACCAGACTGGAAGGGAAGAAATGCCCTTCCACCAACCTCCGTGTGCCCACACCCCGACAGGAGGGTGCCTTCATGCTGGGAAGCATAAAGGGAAGGCACCAAGATTCCCCCCAGACTGGAGGGGAAAAGAGGTGGAGATGTCGAACGATAGAATTCCCCTGGGACGAGGCAGGACTTAACAGGTGATCCACTGACAATGAGTCTTGAGATTGATCTCTTGGGATTTAAGCTCCTGGGAAAGGGAAGGCATGGACCATGATGTAGATAGTTAGTTTAATAGGTTGACAATGACCCTCATAACGAGCTCCTTATAAGGAGACCCGTAAAGAGTTTTCAACAAAGGAAGGAGGGGTAACAGGCTTTGCTTTGCTCAAGGCGTGTCCTTTCAGAAGACGAGGCCAAACTTCGTAGATGGCATGGGATTAGAGATCCGAGGCGTCCTTGAGGGGGCCCGGGCGGGTCTTCTTGGTTTAAAAAAAGGTGGTCTTTTTTTTTTTTTTTTTTTACTTCACCTTAGGGACGGTAGACCAGGAACCGTCGAAAAGGGATGAGAAGGTATCCTAATCCCTAAAGGAAAAGTTTGCCTCACCTAATTCCGAGCTAAAGCGGAAAAAAGGTTTGTCTCAATTATTCCCGCACCTACTTATCGCTCCGAGGCGATGTTCACAGGTCGAGAACGAGACAGAAGGCCACAACGTCTTCAGAAAACTCTCCGTAAACAATTAACTTGAAGCAAAGAGTTACGAGACTTGGGCCGGCCTCCAGGAGAGGGAAAATTAGGACCCCAGACACCGGAGGAACAAATATCAATAAGTTATATAAGACGGAGTTTGGCGAAGGAAAAACCGATAGGTGTATATGAAACCTACCAATTTACCGAGAATCTCGCCCGGAAACGGAGTTTGGCGGAGGAAATCGATAGGCGTATGTGAAACCTACCGATCCATCGAGAATCTCGCCCGGAGAGAGCCCAAACACCGAAAGATCAACTATTAATAAGCCACAAGAGGCGGAGAACCGATAGGTTTATATGAAACCTACCGAATTAACAAGAATCCCGCCCGGAGATGGAGTTCGAAAGAGCGACTATTAATAAGCCACATGAGGTGGAGCTTGGCGGAGGTAAAACCAACAGGTATATATGAAACCTCACGGATTCATCAGGTAGCCTGCTCGGAGAGAGCATAGCGTACAAACGCAACCTGCCTGGGTGCCAAACGACTAATAATAAGCCAAAGGAGGCGGCGTTTGGCGATAAAACCGACTGGTGTAAATAAAACCCTACAGATTCATCAAGTAGCCTGCTCGGAGAGAGCATAGCGTACTTTACAACCTTCCGAGTCAAGAATAAGTCACATGAGGCGGAGTTTGGCGGAGACGAAACCGACAGGTATATATAAAACCTACGGGTTCATCAAGAAGCCTGCTCGAGGAGAGCATAGCGTACTTCATAACCTTCCGTGCCAAACTATAAATCCAAAACAGACTGCGCAAGCGGAATGGGAGCTATAGACTCCGTGACCGCTGGTTTGTTGTAGGATAGCGGAGCATTCCTGCACTTAACAAAACCAGCCAAACGTATGAAAAAGGGCATGCTGGAACGGATGCCGGAGCAGAGTACCGTAGCAGCCATAGCCTAGTCAGACCAGGAAAACCCCAAGAAAACCGGAGAGAAAACTGGGCTAACAGGACAAAACTCATAGACATAAAAACAGAGTCAACGGAACATTCGAAGCGATCATGTTTGAACAATATGTGGGAAGGTTATGAACTGTTCGGAAGTGGGCGCACTCCAGCCAAGAGAAAAACCCGGAGGAGGATATCCTGAACGAAGTGATAGCGGTGGGGGAATAAACGCCGACCGCTAAACACTAAAACCGCCGTGGCAGTACGCAATATCTGCCCAACAAGATAACAGAAACACCGAACAGGTAGTAGCAAAAAGGAGAGGGAACGCCAAAGTAAATAAAGCAGAAGACAGTTAGGTGGAGAACGCTAACTGGCCTCGTATGATGAGATCCCAACAGTGAGGTGCGAACATGTAGGAAGCACCACGAAGGAAATAGTCGGCGTAAAAGGAAGGGGAAGGATCGGCCAGGAGGTTGGTAACCCAAAGCAGCGACCAGGGTGGGACAGCACTCCCGGCGCCCAGAGATTCTCATAGATCCCCTCGCTATGTAAGCTGTGTTTTAGCGACAAGAGCGAGAGAAAAAGAGAGGAAGGGCAAAAACCTCTACGGCCAGGAGAGCAAAGAAAGATAAAGGAGTGTGAAAAGGAGTGTGAACAGGAGTGGGAGAGCACTCCTGGTCACCTCCAGGTCAGGTGGAGTGCCAACTCAGACACACCAAGGACAATCAATCAATGCAGAGGAGGGGATTTAGGCTACGACATAAAATAAGGATAATTGCTCTCAAGCCTTGGAAAGTTAACAAACTTTGAAAACAAACCAAGGGGAGAGAGAGAGCAAAGGATAAAAGGGAGAGAAGGGGACTCTCAAAACCACAAAATAACATATGTATAGTCGGTAAAAGAAATGTGAACAGGAGTGGGGAGAGCACTCCCGGTCACCAGGGAAACAACCCAAAGAAGGATTGAACTAAGATAGGCTACGGAAGTAAACCCTCGCTATTCCAGCAACTTATTAGGAACATTAGCCTAAGTGAAAAGTCAAACAGGAGAGGGTGGACGTGAGACAATATATCAAGTCAAAACCAAACAAAGGGAAGCACCAGACATAAAACACACATGTACAGAACGAGATCACCGACATGAAACTCATACGTACAGATCGAGATCGTCCCTCATAACAATTTTTTCCCGAAGGAAAAAGTGTTACAATAACCCCTAGGCTAACCTAACTGAGGCGATGTAAAGGAAGGAAGCCTAGGAGAGGGGTAAAGGCTAACCAATAACTCAAAAGAAAAATCATAATAAAACAAAAATTGTCTATAAGGTACATGTAGGAGGATCAATATAGGCCCAACACAACATGGACGTGAAGGGACATGACCGATCTCAGTTAAAAGAAAGTATCCCAAAATTAACAAAATTCAAAAGCATCCAAGCACAAGGTCAAAAAATTAAATGTAACAATGAAAATCATGTTCCCATACACTTAGAAAGTGAGTCTAAAACAAGACAAAATAAAGCCAAAATAAATGAAGAATAGGCCCAGGGGAACCACGTAGCCTAAATAACAAGACAGCACTTGACCAGGAAGGGAACACAAAATTCACAAAATAAACAAAATAAAAACCATAACAGTACCAATGAAAATAAGATCCCCAAAGGCTAAGAGAAGTGAGTGACAAAAAATAAAGCATAATATAGGCCATGATAATAGCGAATGGGCTCGAGGGGGGCTTCATAGCCTAAACGCTCAACAACATTTCTCGTAATGAAGCCACGATAAAAGCGAATGGGCCCTTTTGGGGTAGCTGTTTCATAGCCTAAAAGAGCTAAACATCACTCCCGTAATGAAGCCATGATAAAAGGCGAATGGGCCCGAGTGGGTAGCTTTAATAGCCTAAACGCTAAACATCACTTCCGTAATAAAAATCACTCTCGTAATGAAGCCATGATAAAATTTCGAATGGGCCCAGGGGGTAGCTCGTAGCCTAAACGCTAAACAGCACTTCTTTTAGTAAATGGGTACAGAACAAACAAAAATTAATCAAACCCACTAAAGTTAGGGATCATTACTGGTAAAACATCCCAAATAAAAAGGAATACAAATAAAAACACAAAACAAATATGCCGATCCAAGACCAAAAGAGGTCAAGAGACAGCGTGAGAGGAGATCGAGGCCTCTCTGCGTTATAAATTCCTTTAATTATTAAACTAAAGGAAAATAAAAGCCTCAATCGCCTAAAAAACAACAAAACACTGGTACTCAAGTAATTGAAGAAGAACCTTGCAGGATGCCATAAAAATCCAAAATAGAGCACAAAATAAGGATCACAACGAAATTACGTGTGAGCAACGTGCTAAAATGGAATGCGGCTAGTGTTGCCTTGTATACAGTCCTTGAGTAGTGCATGGGCTTGTATCGCACCTCTCTTTTGGGACTTTTGACATTGGGAATCTCTATAGGATAAGGTTCCGTGTTTTGTAGTTCACCCTTTTCCATACTTCGACTCCATCTAGTGGAGCTCGCTCTGGGGGTAACTGCTCCAGCATTTCATTTAGCTTTCTCTGGTATCTCCAGCAACGGAATTACCTAGAAATAAGTGCTGAATGGACTATTTCACCGGGTGACACGGGACCCCGATCCAGAAATGATATTTTTATGATAAAATAAAGTTTTGTACATACTTACCCGGCAGATATATACTTAGCTATAGTCTCCGACGTTCCCGACAGAAATTCAAATTTCGCGCTGCACACGCGACAGGTAGGTCAGGTGATCTACCATACCCGCGCCGCTGGGTGGCGGGAATAGGAACCATTCCCGTTTTCATATCAGATTTTCTCTTCCACCTGTCTCCTGAGGGGAGGCTGGGAGGGCCATTAAACGTATATATCTGCCGGGTAAGTATGTACAAAACTTTATTTTATCATAAAAATATCATTTTTGTACATGCAACTTACCCGTCAGATATATACTTAGCTGATTGGCACCCTTGGAGGAGGGCAAGAGACAGCTAATAACTAAAAAACGGGAAACAACATATGTTGTAGGAATAAACAAAAAACCATGGTTCTTACCTGATTGGGCAGAAGACTTCATGGATACTGTCTATGAGTCTGCATGCCTCAAGAGCTTCAGCGAGGAAGTGACCTAAGACTGACAGCCCTTCTGGATCATATCAATGGGGAAAGACCCACTTACATGATAGAGCCTATTATGGATCGTGCCAATGGGGATTAACCCACTTACAAGACAGAGCCCTCTACCTGAATCATATCAATGGGGGCTATCCCTCTTACATGACAGAGCTAGGTAATAAAACTACAAGGAGCTAACAACCAAAACCGACCACCTGACCAAGCCTAACCTTGTTAGTAATACGAGATGAAAGAGAGAGACCCTCAACACTCTCTTTCAGCCGACCATAAAAACACAACAAATAATTAAAAATAACAACCAAAAAACTAGATTAAATAGGATTAGCTTCAGCTCCTTGACCCAGCACCGAATCCGCGGATACGTAAGCTCCTAGAGAGAAGCACTTCTCATATGTAACACGAACATCTCTCAAATAATGAGAAGCAAACACTGAGTTACATCTCCAGTACGTAGAGTCCACAATAGACTGGAGGGACCAAGACTTGTGGAAAGCCAGAGAAGTAGCTATGGCTCTCACCTCATGAGCATTAACTCTTAGGAGCTGAAAATGTTCGTCTTTGCATGAAAGATGAGCCTCCTTGATAACATCCTTAATGAAGAAAGCCTGGGCGTTCTTGGAAATTGCTCTTGAAGGATCCTTGACCGAGCACCAAAGACTTTCAGTGTTACCTCTGAGCTGTTTCTTTCTCTCCATATAAAATCTAAGACTTCTTACTGGACAGAGTGTGTGTTCTAGCTCCTGTCCTGAAAGATCGGAGAGTCCCTTGACCTCAAAACTCCTAGGCCAAGGTTTTGAAGGGTTCTCATTCTTTGCTAAGAAGAGAGGCTGAAAGGAGCAGATCGCAGAGTCCTTCTTAAAGCCTACAGAACCTTCCAAAGCCTGCAATTCGCTCAATCTTTTGGCAGAAGCAAGAGCGAAAAGAAACAACGATTTTCTGGTTAAATCCCTGAAAGAGGCAGATCGAGGAGGCTCAAACTTATCAGACATTAAGAATTTTAGGACCACGTCCAAATTCCAGCTGGGAGGTCTAGGGGACTTGTTTTTAGAAGTTTCAAAAGACCTTATAAGGTCGTGAAATTCTTTATTATCAGAGATGTTCAGACCTCTGTGTCTAAAAACTGATGACAGCATGCTCCTATACCCCTTGATGGTGGAAACCGCCAGGTTACACTGCTCCCTTAGGTAAAGAAGGAAATCTGCTATCTCCATTACAGAGGTACTGGAAGAGGACACTTTCTCAGCTCGACACCATCTCCTAAAGACTTCCCACTTCGACTGGTAGAGGCGCAAGGGTAGAAGATCTTCTGGCTCTGGCGATAGCCCTCGCAGCCTTGCCTTGTGCGAAAAATCCCTTCGCTCTAACCAGTCCTTCGACAGTCTGAAGGCAGTTAGGTTTAGAGCGGGAAGGTTCTTGTGATATCTGTCGAAGTGGGGCTGTTTGAGAAGATCACTCCTGAGAGGGAGCGACCTGGGAAAGTCTATCATCCATTCCAGTACCTCTGTGAACCAGTCCTGGGATGGCCAAAAGGGAGCGATCAGGGTGAGCTTGGTGCCCTTTGAAGAAACGAACTTTCTTATTACTTCCCCTAGTATCTTGAACGGGGGAAAAGCGTAGCCGTCTAGACCGTCCCAATCTAGGAGAAGGCCGTCTATTGCTACTGCTCTGGGGTCCGAGATTGGGGAGCAGTAGTTCTCCAACCTCTTGTTCCAATGGGTGGCGAAGAGGTCGATATGAGGTCTCCCCCACAGGAACCACAGCCTTTCACAAACCTCTTGATGAAGAGACCATTCCGTGGGAAGAACCTGGTCTTTCCTGCTGAGCAGATCCGCTCTCACATTCCTTTCTCCCTGAACAAATCTGGTGAGGAGAACGATGTTTCTCTCCCCCGCCCATAACAGAAGATTCCTTGCTGCAATGTACAGGGAGAAGGAATGAGTTCCTCCTTGCTTCCTGATATAAGCCAGGGCTGTGGTGTTGTCGGAATTGACAAGAACTACTGATCCCTTGACCAGAAGTTCGAATCGGGCAAGAGCTAGATGAATGGCTACTAGCTCTTTCATGTTGATGTGCCAGGACCTCTGATCCGTGTCCCAGGTGCCTGACACTTCTTCCGAGCCTAGTGTCGCTCCCCAACCCGACTCCGACGCGTCTGAGAACAACACTAGGCGAGGGCTCGGCGGTTGCAGAGGAATTCCTAGACCCAGCTTCTGTGGGTCTAACCACCAACGGAGATGTTCCTTTACTTGACATGAGATCTGGAAGGAATCCGACAACTCTTGGGACTTCCGATCCCAAGATTCTTTCAGGAAGAACTGTAGAGGTCTGAGGTGAAGCCTTCCTAGAGAAACGAACTGTTCCAGCGAGGAAATGGTCCCCAGCAGACTCATCCATTCCCTCGCCGAACAACTGTCTTTCTCTAGAAAGTCTGTCACCTTTTGAAGGCAGCGTTCCCTTCTTTCCAGGAGAGAAACGGCTCGAAAACCCTGAGAATCCATCCGAATCCCCAGGTAGACAATTTCCTGCTGAGGAATCATCTGAGACTTCTCGAGGTTTACAAGAAGTCCTAGAGACTGGACCAGGTTTAACGTGATCAAAGGTCCTCCAGACAACGGTTCTCTTTGAATGAACCGAATTAGCCAGTCGTCGAGATACAAGGAAATCCTCACCCTCCAAGTGCAACCAGTGAGCTACATTCCTGAGAATGGTCGTGAACACTTGGGGAGCTGTGGAAAGTCCGAAGCACAGAGCCCTGAACTGAAAAGTTCTGCCGCCTACCATGACCCTTAGGAACTTCCTGGAGGAGGGATGGATGGGAACGTGGAAGTAAGCATCCTGAAGGTCCAGGGACACCATCCAATCTCCTTGGCGAAGAGACGACAGAACTGAAGACGTCGTCTCCATAGAGAACTTCTTCTTTATGACGAACGAGTTCAGGGAGCTCACGTCCAAGACCGGTCTCCACCCTCCCGAAGATTTTGGCACAAGAAAAAGACGGTTGTAAAATCCCGGGGAGTGAAGATCTTGTACCGGTTCTATGGCAGCCTTTTCTAGCATTTGTTCGACGGCTAGCAGAAGGGCTTGCCTCCGCACAGGATCCTTGTATCTCTTGATAACTCCTCGGAGTTGTTGTCAAGGGAGGTTTCAAAAGAAGGGAATGAGGTAACCCTTCCTCAAAACAGAGAGGGACCATTCGTCCGCCCCTTCTGTGCCCAGGCTTGGCGAACTTTAGAAGTCTGGCACCTACTGGAGTCTGGAGGACTTGCTTTTCACTTGGACTTCCTGGAAGGGAGTCCTGAAGGTCTAGATCTTCTTTCAGGCCTCGCCTCCTGATAGACCTGGATCCTCGAAAGGGCTCCTGAAAGGGGGCCTTCTCCTTCTTAGCAAGTGGAGCAGAAGGTCTCATCCTCTTCGACGACTGAGCCAGCAGATCCTGAGAAGCTTTCTCAGACAAAGAACGAGAGACCTCCTTCACAGTCTCTTGTGGGAAAAGATGGCTAGACAAAGGAGCGTACAAGAGGGAAAATCTCTGGATAGGAGAGACCGATTTGGAGAGGAAAGCACTGAATACTGACCTCTTCTTAAGCAGGCCAGTGCCGAACAGGGAAGCGATCTTCATCGAGCCGTCCTTCACAGCCTTGTCCAAGCAAGACAACACACTGCTGAGGTCCTCCATACTGACTGAATCCTCTTCAAGACTCCTCTTGGCTAAGGCCCCTAGAGACCAGTCCATGAAGTTAAAACTTCCAGCACGCGAAAAGGCCCTTGAGGAAATGGTCCAGTTCACAAAGTCCCCAAGAAGCCTTGGCCGAATTAAGGGAGAGTCTTCTGGAAGAATCCACAAGCGAAGAAAAGTCTGAGCCAGCAGAAGAGGGGAGAGCTAACCCCATCGGCTCCTTAGTCTCGTACCACATTCCCGCTCTTCCCGAAAGCCTAGAGGGAGGCAAGGAGAAGACAGTCTTGCCGGCATCCTTCTTCGAAGAGAGCCACTCTCCGAAACCTTTAAGCGCTTTCTTCATGGAGATCGTAGGACGCATCTTAACTAAAGAGGAAGATTTCGAGGCCTTGGTGCTCGAGAGCATGGAACCAGGAGAAGGAGGAGAAGCAGGCTTGAGGGAATCTCCATACTCCTGAACCAGTAGAGCTGTCAACCTCTTGTAATCCGAAATGGTGATATCCTTAGGGGATTCGTCCTCCGATAACGCCTCCAGGCCAGAAGGAGGAGGAGAACGTCTAGAAGTAGAAGGGCACTTGCCAGAAGAAGAGCGCCTAGAAGGAGAGGCCTTTGTCCACTGGAGACCGACGATCCGGAGAGAAGCGCCTGCAAGATGACTGGCGCCTGACAGGAGAAGAGGCTCGAACGGAAGAGGAGCCCTTGCTGGGAGAGGGGCGCCTAACAGACGAGAGGAGGCTGGAGAGGAACTTCTACGAGGCGAAGAACGAGCAGGCGTTTGACTGTGGAGAAAGTATCTCCAACAGGAGAAGACCGACGATTTGCGAGGGCGCGAGCGCCTGGGTGGTGGAGAGGCGCTATCCGGAGACGAAGAGCGCCGAGAGAGCGCCTACAAGGAGAGGCGCCTACCAGGAGATGAGCGCCTAACAGGAGAGGAGCGCTACAAGGAGAGGAGCGCCTGGGCGAGAGGAGCGCCTGGACGGAGAGGAGCGCCTGCAGGAGGAGAGGAGCCCAGGAGAGGAGCGCTGCTGCTGGAGGGGCGCTTAACAGGAGAAGAATTTCACAGAAGACGACTTGCTGGGAGAAGAGTGTCTCTTGGAGGACTTGATCGGAAGAGAGGCATCCTTCCGACGAGAGGAGCTCTTTGATAAAGAGCCAGCAAGAGCAGCGAGTTGAACCTGGAGGCCTACCAGGATCTGCTTGGTGGACTCCTGACCACCAGAAGAAGAGGAGGGAGATCTGCGAGTTCTCTTCTTAGTAACAGGAGAACCTTCAGGGAAGCGCTCAGGGCTAGAGTCCAATGCGTCTCCTCTAGGAGCCTTCCAAGTCCTCTTCAAAGGACGCGACTCCTCAGCCGAACTCCAACCACGTTTAGGAGAAGAAGAAGCAGAAGACAAGAAACACTTCTTCAAGATCCCTTTTCTATGGCGATCTAAGGCAGCCTGGGACGCGTCAACAGAGGCGCTGCGAAGGGACGCCTGACCGTTAGGGGAGCGCTCTTCATCCCCTTGCGGCTGTCGACATTCCTCCTCCACTGGGTCTGGGAGTTTGGAAGAGGTCTAGGCCTAGGAGCGATGCGGAGCCGGTCAGACGCCCCCCACTACACTGGGGACACTACACACATCACTATCACTTATCACTTTCTTTTCCTCCAAAGCACGCATCTGCAACTGCATCTTGCGGATCGTAGCCTTCATTGCAGCCATCTCCGACGACGAATCCACAGGTTCGACGAAGGGAGAAGGAGCTGAAACAACTGGAGTGACAGGCGAATCTGGAAGAGTGTTAGGTTCTAAATCTACCTCCTTGGAAAGAGACCTACTTGAGCTTCTAGAAGAAGCCTTCCTAACTCTGTCCTTCTCCAACTTGCGTACATAAGAGTTCAACGCTTTCCATTCCAGATCAGTGAGATTCTCACATTCAACACACGTGTTCTCAATAGAGCAATCATTCTCCCTACACCTCGAACACACAGAATGAGGATCTACCGAAAGCTTTTCAGTAGTCTCACCTTACAATCAGACCTAACACACACACGAAACACAGGTGCAACACTCTGATCAGACATTCTACAGAAAATACCAAAGCCGAAATCAAAAACAGTCCACAAAAAGCGTATGCCAAGCCAAAGATCCAATACGTCACCAAAGGTCAGTCCAAAATAATCCTCAGCAAGCGAAAAATGAAAGTCTAAGCAGAAGGAACCAACAACAGATGTTGCCGGAACCAGCGACAGAGAAAATCTGATATGAAAACGGGAATGGTTCCTATTCCCGCCACCCAGCGGCGGGTATGGTAGATCACCTGACCTACCTGTCGCGTGTGCCGCGAAATTTGAATTTCTGTCGGGAACGTCGGAGACTATAGCTAAGTATATATCTGACGGGTAAGTTGCATGTACAAAAACTTATTTTATAATGAAAATACCATTTTTAAATATCTAACTTCCCTGGTAGTTACATATATATAGCTGATTGACACCATTGGTGGTGGGTTAGAGAACCAAAACACCGTTGGGAATTCGTATAATTACTAAACACTAAATATTAGCTGTAAACATACTCTGGTTCTTACCTGATAAGGAAGCTGGCTTCATAATTATCCTGCCTCATTCGCCTGCATTCCTTGAGAGACCCAGCGACCCATCCAGGGGCTGTAGAAAGTCTCTATGGGGCTGTCACACGGTCCTCAACCTTAACATGACTAGACCACCACCGTTGCTATCCTGGCATAGCCATGGACAAAGAGCTGACCACCTGACCCACTAAAATCACTAAATAACACACTCCATAAAACCTAACTTAGACTTGCAACCCCAGACTGTGGAAGGTTGCAACAACCTTCACATACAACCTGTGAGTTCAAATCAAGAAAAAGGCAAGGGTATAATACAAAAAAAAAAAAACACTGTTATAGGGTAGAGGCAGTAGTACCCTCTCCAACTACGGCGCGGAGGCAACGTGCGGACCCAGGAACAGCAATCCTCATATTGGGTCTGTACTTCTTTCAGGTAACAATCTGCGAAGATAGATTTGCTTCGCCAAAAGTCGCTTCAAAATCGATTTCATAGACCTGTTGTGTCTATAAGCCATCGAAGTTGCCACAGCTCTTACCTCGTGCGCTTTGACTTTGAGGATTGGAAAGCTTTTCTCGTCACATTCTTGGTGAGCTTCCCTTATTAAGTCCTTGATAAAGAACGCCAGTGCATTCTTTGATAAAGAAACGCCAGTGCATTCTTTGATAAAGGGTCCTTTGTAGATTAATTTTAGGACGACAGGGCCTCTTCACTGAGCCAGCCCTGGTATGGAAAAAGATCTGGGCCATGGTTGAGAAGGGTTCTCGTTTTTAGCGAGAAAACCAAGTTGAAGTGAGCAGACTGCATTTTCCCCATTGAAGCCTACTTTCTTGCTAAAGGCTTGTAGTTCTCCTACCCTCTTGGCTGTAGCCAAAGCGACCAGGAAAAGGGTCTTCTTAGTGAGATCCTTCCATGAAGCCTTGTCGAGAGGTTCAAACCTATTCGAGGTTAAAAATTTTAGGACTACGTCCAAATTCCAAGAGGGGGTCGGGTTGTCCTTCCTCTTAACTGTCTCAAAGGACCTTATGAGATCCGTGAGGTCCTTGTCTCCTGACACGTCAATATTTCTGTGACGGAAGACGGAAGCAAGCATGCTGCGGTATCCCTTGATGGTAGATACTGCTAGGTTTCCTTGGATTTTCAAATGCAGAAGAAAATCTGCCAGTTGAGTTAGAGAGGTACTGGAAGAGGAAATGTTGTTTTTCCTGCACCATTCCCTGAATACGTCCCACTTTGATTGGTACACCTTGAGTGTGGACGTTCTCCTCGCTCTCGCGATGGCTCTTGCAGCTTCCCTTGAAAAACCCTTCGCTCTTGCCAGTTTTTCGATAGTCGAAAGGCAGTTAGGTTGAGAGCGAGGAGATTTTGATGGTATCTCTCTATATGTGGCCGTCTGAGTAGATCGTTCCAACAAGGTAACGATCTGGGGGTGTCTACTAGCCACTCCATCACCTCCGTGATCCATGGTCTCATGGGCCAAAATGGAGCTATCAGGGTCATGCGGGCGTCGTTCGACTCTCTGAACTTCTTCATGACTCTGTCTAGGATCTTGAATGGAGGAAAAGCGTATGCATGTCTAGTCCCTCCCAATTCATGAGGAAGGCGTCCACCGCCACTGCTTCCTGGTCTGGGACTGGAGAGCAGTAGACTGGTAACCTCTTTGTTCTCTGTGTCGCAAAGAGGTCTATTGACGGTTCTCCCCACAGATTCCAAAGCCTGTTGCACACATCGTGATGTAAGGTCCATTCTGTCGTGAGAACCTGTCTTCCTCTGCTGAGAAGATCCGCTCTGACGTTCTTCTCTCCCTCTATGAAGCGGGTGATCAGAGTTAAGTTGTTCGTTTCTGCCCACAGCAGGAGATCTTTGGCTGCCTCGTAAAGGGAAAACGAACAGAGTGCCACCCTGTTTCCTGATGTAGGCCAACGCTGTGGTGTTGTCTGCGTTGACCTGTACAATCTTGTTCTGGACCTTCTCCCGAAAGTGGACTACTGCAAGATGAATGGCCACCAGTTCCTTGACATTTATATGCCATTTCTTCTGATGGTTTTCCCATAGACCTGAGATCTCGCCCTTCCCCAGCATTGCACCCCATCCCATGTCCGATGCGTCTGAATACAACACTAGGTCGGGGTTCTTTTGTTGAAGTTCGAGGCCTAATTGAAGTTTTTGGGGTCGTTCCACCAACTCAAATGTTTTTGATTCCCAGAGGGATCGGAATCCACGTCTCCAGATCTTGGCCTCTTTTCCAATAGCTTGACAGATGGAACTGAAGTGGACGTAGATGTAGTCTTCCCAGGGAGACGAATTGTTCGATCGAGGAGAGGGTCCCCAGCAGACTCATCCACTCCCTCGCCGAACAGGTCCATCTCCCTAGAAAGAGCTTCACCTTTCTAAGCAATCTAGAATGCGTTTGGGCTGGAAAAGCCCGAAAACCACTGACTGAATCCTCATCCCCAGGTAGATGATGTCCTGTGAAGGCGTTAGCTGCGATTTGGCTAGATTTACTACCAGACCTAATTGTTGCGTCAAATTCATTGTAACTTGTAGATCCTCCAGACACTTTGCTTGCGATCTGGCTCTGATTAGCCAATCGTCCAGGTACATCGAAATCCGTATCCCTTTTAGATGTAACCAGTGAGCTCGTTCGATGCCACTCGAGAGAAAAACGTAAGGAGCCGTGCTTAGTCCAAAACAAAGTGCTCTGAACTGATAGGTTGTCCCGAGATGCACAAACCTCAGATATTTTCTGTAGTTCGGGTGAATTGGTGCGTGAAAATCGCGTCCTATAGGTCTATTGAAACCATCCAGTCTTCCTGTTTGGTGCCTGCTAGGACTGACGCTGATGTCTCCATGGCAAACTTGACTTTGCTTCGTGCTTGTTCAGTGGACTTACGTCCAGAACTGGTCTCAACCCCCGAGCTCTTGGGTACCAGAAAAAGTCTGTTGTAAAACCCCTCTGACGAGGTCCTTTACCTCTTCTATTGCTGCTTTTGATAGCATCTGGGTCACCTGTTCTTGAAGAGCTGCTGCTTTGCTCCCGGAGTAAGTAGCTGTCAACTCTAACGGTTCTTGTGAAAGAGGGGGCTTCCTTAGGAAGGGAATCTTGTATCCTTCCTTCAAAACTTCGACTGTCCATACGTCCGCTCCCCTTTGGCTCCACTCTTGCCAAAAACAAACCTGGCTCCCACTTGTGTCTGGAGGTTGTTGTGATCATTTCTTGGATTTGAGTTGCTGCTTGGGGTTCTTACGAAGTTGTCCTCCAGCAGCCATTCTCTGACTTCCTCTCGAAAGGGCTCTCCCACGAAAGGGCTGGCCGCGTGGGAGGAGCTTCCTTGTCCTTCCTGGCTAAAAAGTTTGCGGAAGAACTTTCCTAGCAGTCCTTGTGATCAGATCTTGCGTTGATTGTTGCGCAAGGGCTGCTGATAAGTCCTAACCAGCTCTGAAGGGAAGAGCTGTTTAGATAAGGGAGCATACAACAGTTCAGATTTCTGAGCTAAAGTCACTCCAGACGACACGAACAACACAACATAGCTCGTTTCTTGATAACACCTGCTGTGAAAAGGGCAGAAAGTTCGACCGACCCGTCCCTCACAGCTTAATCGAGACAGGCAATAAGGTGCATTTGCGTGTCATTCTTCTGATCTGAAACCTCTGCAAGAGCTGCAAGAGTCCAGTCCATCAAGCTGAAGACTTCAATAGTTCTGAAGACGCCTTTCAGCAAATGATCCAACTCCGAAGTGGACCACAGAACCTTGGCTTTAGTCATGGCTGTTCTCCGTGAAGAGTCAACGAGTCTGGAGAAGTCCCCTTGGGAGGAGGCAGGAACTCCCAAACCGAGAGCTTCCCCAGTCTCGTACCACACGCTGGATCTAGAAGCCAATCTTGTCGGGGAAAGGAAAAAGTTGTCTTTCCTTGTTCCTTCTTCTTCAAAATCCAATCATTCAGTGTCGAAAAGGCTCTCTTCACTGATTTGGCCAACACTGTCTTCTTGAATGAGGAAGACTTCTGGGGTCTACCCATCAAATATTGCGAGGAGGACTCCGAGTGCGGCCTGATGAAAATCGTTAGGAAATAAGTCCGCCAAAAGAGTAAAAGTCTTTTCAGATCAGCGGCATGAAGAGTTTCTTGAGTTTCCTCTTCCGATCTCTTCCAAAGGATCCGCTATTTCCGATGTCGAACGAGAGGGGGAAACGTGTGAATCGTGCTGCTTGCGTAAATCACGATGCGTCCAACTTGCTGCGAGGGAGCTTCGCGATCCTTGTTCCCTCCCGTCACTCGTGCGGCTTGTTGCGGGGAAGCGTCTATGAGCGCTGCAACTTGCCGCGAGTTTGCGTCTTGCTGGTTGTTAGCGTCTTGTTGTTCTGATTCTTGCCTTACCCTCTTCTTGTGTCTGTTGGCGTCCTTAGATTCCTTCTTGTGTGTTTCTTCTCTTAGTCCTTGCGACTTGTAAGGTCAAAAAGAGACGCAAGGACTGCTGGACTTCCGACAAGAACTTTACTTGAGGTGCCACTTGCTGCTGGGAAACAACTGGAGATGGCACTGCACTAGCTTCCACAACCGGAGACTCTAGCTGGGATCTTTTGATGAAGAGGTGGTGGCGCAGCTTGCGACACGTCCCATTCTGGGGCGGGGAGAAGCGTGAACTGAAGTCATGTATACGTCTTCTTCCTCCGACGAGCTATCGTCTTACGCCTTTGTTTAGGCGCAGAAACGCTGTCTTCTTCCGACAGGAATCTCTCTGGAGAGCTCCATTTGCTGCAAGAGGGTTGTTGGAGCGGGAAGGGGACCTGCATCTCTTGATAGGTCTAGACTCTTGTGACTGACGCCAACCACGTCTGGGTCTTGCGTCATCCGAGGAAGAACGAACACGTCCTCATCTCGCCTTTCCTGCGGCAAGGGGCGTCCTGGGATGCGTCAACAGGATCGCTCGAGGGGCGTCCGCTCGTTGTTCAACGTCTCTCACCTCCCTTAGCCTGTCGGCGTTCCTTCTCCCAGGGTTGGGGAGCATGGAAGAGGTCTAGGGCTAGGAGCGTGACAGACACGAACGGACGCACCCTCCACTGCACTAACACTGTCACCGAACTTTTGTTGCAAACTATGCACTGCCCCCACATCACTTCCCTATCCAAGAAAGGGGATTGTACAGAAACTCCTATGGCCAAATAGCAGCCATTATATCCTTTAAAGACGGAGATTACTTACTCCCGACTCCGCAGGAGGATCAAATACTAAAGCCTTAGGGTTAGGATCAGGAATATTAGTATCAGACAAGTTAGAAAGGACTTGACTATCAGAAGACCTAGCTGAAAGGACACTGGAAGATCTAGCTCTCCTAATTCTGTCCTTTTCCAATCGCCTCACATAGCGATCATACTCTCTCCACTCTTTCTGGACAAACTTTCACACTCCTTGCATCTATCATCAAGTGCACACACATGATCTCTGCATTTCTTACAAACTGTGTGGGGATCAAGAGCAGCCTTGGGAAGCCGGTTCTTGCATCCCCTAACACATTTCTAACAACAGGGTCAGCCATCTTGAAAAGCAAGTACAAAAAGAACAATTGTAACAGTCAGAAACCGAACAGATAGGCTAACAATGAGAAACGAAAAAATCCAGAGAAGATCCAAAATCAGCGAAAGCCATCAAAGAAAACCAAACAAGTAATGGGTACTTCACCAATTGTAGTAAAGCAAACCAAAGTAGAGCGAATTTCCAACGTGTTGATAGAACGACGGCAGGGAATTTCTGAGGACAATTGGGAATGGTTCTAGTTACCTGGTAGAGGCGCTCAGGTATGGCCACCTGACCATCTATCGGCGATTGCCGCTGAATTTTGAATTTCTGCCGTGCTGAAGGGAATCGGCGGGATAAAGCTATATATATGTAACTACCAGGGAAGTTAGATATTTAAAAAGTGCATTTAATCATGAAAATATGAAAATACAGTAATTAGTGAGTATTTCTCAGTGAAAAATACCACGAATGGGCGAATTTTCCACGAATAATGGGTAGATACGTTCCACAGAGAAATCCCCGAATACGTGAGTCGGCAAATCGTGAGAAAGCGAATACGGGGGGTTTACTGTAATAGGCAGTATATTAGACTTGGCGATCGTCGACTTTAGTAATTAAGATCGCTACAATTCGTGTGACTAAGTGGTTGTAATCTCATCTTATGACTACTGTCCGAAGCAATCTGTGAAGTAAAACTTCATTTCAGCTTCCTAAAACTTTTACATGTGTATTTTCATATTAAAAGGCCTACTGTGTAGACATAGTATTACATATACAGTAGTCAAAAGTCTTTTTCTCCATCACCACGTCAAATTTTAAAGTAACTGAGTTTTGCGGTAACCCTTCTGTACATTTGTCAACCGTACCGTATGCAAAGAAGGATGATCCTTTTGCTGTAACTGCAAAGTTCGAGATAAGTTTACCGGCTGGTGCTAAGAAAGATACAATTAGGAATTTAATACTGCAATACTGAATAGTGAAAGGATTAGTTGATCATGAAGAGGGTAATAAATATCTCGTACAGGAGAAAGTAAGTCCTACTCCAAATGTAGAATACCTTAAACTAGCTATTGAGTTGGAAAGACAAAAACTAATGGTGTTCGAAAGAAAGCAACAGGACATCCAGATGGAACTGGATAGGAAGAAACTAGAAGCACAGATAGAAACAGAAAAGAATAGGAAGGAATTTGAGTTAGAAGAGGAAAAGTTAGATTATGAGGTCAGTAGAACACAAAAACTGGAAGAGGAAAAAGCTAGGATTTTAGTTGAAACTAAGAGACAGGAATTCGACTTACAAGCTAGTCAGCCAATTAAATTTGACTTAACTAAGAGTATTAAATTAGTACCAAAGTTTGATGAACAGGATGTAGATGGATTTTTGACGAATTTTGACAATATGGCTTTGCAAATGGAATGGTCTCCAGACCAGTGGTTGTGGTTAACCCTTAAACGAGGAGCCTCTATTTACAAAAGTGTCTGTCGTATGCCGGTGGCGTTCGGGAGTTAGCGTCGAAGCGGAAAAAATTTTTTTTCAAAAAATCACAGCACGCTTAGTTTTTAAGATTAAAAGTTCATTTTTGGCTCCTTTTTTTTTGTCATTGCCTGAAGTTTAGCATGCAACCATCAGAAATAAAAAAATATCATTATCATATATAAATATTGAAATATATGACAGCGCAAAAAAAAATTTCATATATAATTGAGTACAAATCACGCTGTGAGCAAAACGGTTAAAGCTAACGAGTTATTTTTTTTCGTTGTATTGTACACTAAATTGCAATGATTTTGGTATATAACAAATTGTAAAATGATCAAAGCAACACAGAGAAAATATTATCACAAAATGATGCATGAATTTGTAACGCGCGGACGTAAAAAAAAAAGTTTTTTTTTTAAATTCACCATAAATCGAAATATTGTGCTAGAGACTTTCAGTTTATTGCAAAATGAAAGTAATTGATTGAATATTACTAGACTGTAAGTGTTTTAGCTTACAATTGCAGTTTTTGACCATTTCGGTCGAGTTAAAGTTGACCGAAGGTTGAAATTTTTTCTATTTATCGTGATTTATATGAAAATATTTCAAAACTGAGAAAAGCTACAACCATGATTTATTTTTTGTTGGATTCTACATGAAATTGCACACATTTTCATATATAAAACTTTATGTAACGACTAATATAAAATGGTGCAAACATTATGACAAAGTGACGAGAGAATTTCTGAGATGTTCGGCAGAGTTACCGCGCGGACGTAAGGATTAGTTTTTTCAAAAATCCACCATAAATCGAAATATTGTGCTGGAGACTTCCAATTTGTTGCAAAATGAAGGTAAATGATTGAATATTACTAGAATGTAAGAGTTTTAGCTTACAATTGCGTTTTTCGACCATTTCGTTTATATGAAAATATTTCCAAACTGATAAAAGCTACAACCATGAGTTATTTTTTGTTGTATTCTTCATGAAATTGCACACATTTTCATATATAAAACTTTATGTAACGACAAATATAAAACGGTGCAAACATTACGACAAAGTGACAAAAGAATTTCTGAGATGTTCGGCCGAGTTACCCACGCGTGGGACGTAAGGGAAAAGTTTTTTCAAAAATTCACCATAAATCGAAATGTTGTGCTGGAGACTTCCAATTTGTTGCAAAACGAAGGTACATGATTGTATATTACTAGAATGTAAGAGTTTTAGCTTACAATTGCATTTTTCTACCATTTCGGTCAAGTCAAAGTTGACCGAAGGTTGAAATTTTGGCACTTATCGTGATTTATAATATGAAAATATTTCCAAACTGATAAAAGCTACAACCATGGGTTGTTTTTTGTTGTATTTTACATGGAATTGCACACATTTTCATAAATAAAACTTTATGTAACGGCTAATATAAAACGGTGCAAAAATTACGACAAAATGACGAGAGAATTTCTGAAATTTTCGGCCGAGTTATTGCGCGCAGACGTAAGGAAAAAATTTTTTTTTTTTTCAAAAATTCACCATAAATCAAAATATTGTGCTAGAGACTTCCCATTTGTTGCAAAATGAAGGTACATGACTGAATATTACTAGAATGTAAGAGTTTTAGCTTAAAACCCCATTTTTCAACCATTTCGGTCGAGTTAAAGTTGACCGAAGGTTGAAATTTTTTCACTTATCGTGATTTATATGAAAATATTTCCAAACTGATAAAAGCTACAACCATGAGTTATTTCCTGTTGTATTCTATATGAAATTGCGCACATTTTCACATATAAAACTTTATGTAACGACTAATATAAAATGGTGCAAACATTACGACAAAGTGACAAAAGAATTTCTGAGATGTTCGGCCGAGTTACCGCGCATGGACGTAAGGGAAAAGTTTTTTCAAAAATTCACCATAAATCAAAATATTGTGCTGGAGACTTCCAATTTGTTGCAAAACGAAGGTACATGATTGTATATTACTAGAATGTAAGAGTTTTAGCTTACAATTGCATTTTTCTACCATTTCGGTCAAGTCAAAGTTGACTGAAGGTTGAAATTTTGGCACATCGTGATTTATATGAAAATATTTCCAAACTGATAAAAGCTACAACCATGGGTTGTTTTTTGTTGTATTTTACATGGAATTGCACACATTTTCATATATAAAACTTTAATGTAACGGCTAATATAAAACAGTGCAAAAATTACGACAAAATGACGAAAGAATTTCTGAAATTTTCGGCAGAGTTACCGCGCGGACGTAAGGAAATTTTTTTTTTTCAAAAATTCACCATAAATCGAAATATTGTGCTAGAGACTTCCAATTTGTTGCAAAATGAAGGTAAATGATTGAATATTACTAGAATGTAAGAGTTTTAGCTTACAATTGTGTTTTTCGACCATTTCGGTCGAGTCAAAGTTGACTGAAGTTGAAATTCAAAAGACAAACCAGCTGGAATGTATTGTTTTTCTTGTGAAAATGAAGTTTTTATTATAAAACAAAGTTTTATGAATACTTACCTGGCAGTTATATATATATAGCTTAATCCCTGTCGAACCGGCAGATTTTTCAAAACTCGCGGCAACCGCCGAATGGTAGGTGTCCGATAGGTGGTTAACAACCCTTATAGGGTGGTAGTTGGAATCATTCCCGTTTTCAGTTCCTCAGATCATCTCTTGCCCGACCTGTCTCCTGAGGGGAGGAGGGTGGGATTTAAAATATATATATAACTGCCAGGTAAGTATTCATAAAACTTTGTTTTATCATAAAAACTTCATTTTACGAATAGAACTTACCTGGCAGTTATATATATATAGCTGATTCACACATTTGGAGGAGGGTGAAAGACAGCCAACATTGTTGGGAAACAATTAAAAGTCGTAGGTAAACACCTTGATTCCTTACCTGTTAAGGTAGCTGACTTCAAAGGTTCCTGCCTCTTGAGCCGCTTTCCCTTAGGAGCGCCAGCCAGGTAAAAACCTGTTATACTGGAACAACTCAATCGAGTCTGTCAAACGGGGTGAGACCAACAACGTGACTAGACTTCTGTACTTCCTATTCCCCTTCTATTACCTGTAACCTTACTCAATCTAATCACCTAACCTTGCAGACTAGATATACACCTATCTAGTTAGACTGGGGTTGCTGTTCCCACAAGGAAGCTTCCTCAGACAACCATAAAAACACCAGCCCAATTACAGGTATCCCAAACAAAAGTTAAGGTTGAGGGGAGGCAGTCACTCCTTTACCCAATACCGAAGCTGTAGCTACATATGGGCCCAAGGAGTAACATTTCTCATAATCTACTCTTACCTCTCTGAGGTAATGAGAAGCGAAAACAGAGTCACTTCTCCAAAAAGTGGCATCCATAATTTGTTTAACTGACATATTCTTTCTATAAGCCAGAGAAGTTGCAATGGCTCTTATTTCGTGAGCCTTCACCTTCAACAAACCAAAGTTCTCCTCTTCACATAAAAGGTGAGCTTCTCTTATTGTCTCCCTCAAAAGAATGATAACGCATTCTTGAGAGGGCTTTTGAGGATCCTTCACTGAACACCACAAGGAACTGGAAGAACCTCTTACGTCCTTTGTCCTGGAAATATAAGCCTTGAGGGCTCTAACTGGACAGAGTAGTCTCTCCTCCTCTTGGCCCACTAAATCAGTGAGGTTAGGAACCTCAAATGTCCCCGCCAGGGTTTGGAAGGGTTCTCATTCTTAGCAAGGAAGTCAAGCCTTAATGCGCATATTGCTCCATTACGATTGAAGCCTACTTGCTTCTGAATAGCCTGAATCTCGCTAACCCTTTTCGCTGTAGCAAGAGCGAGAAGGAAAAGAGTTTTCTTTGTTACGTCTCTCAGGGTTGCTTGAGAGATGGGTTCGAACTTCCTGCTGCACAAGAACTTCAAAACCACATCCAAATTCCAGGACGGGGTCTCAAAGTCTGCTTCGTTGTTTCAAAGACTTTAAAAGGTCTCTCAAGTCTCTATCTTGAGACAAATCAATGCCTCTGTGCCTAAAGACGGTAGACAACAAGCTTCTGTATCCTTTTATGGTGGATACGGCCAGCTTAGAATCTTGCCTGAGGGACAAGAGAAAATCAGCTATTTGGCTCACAGAGGTAGTGGTTGAGGAAACCTTATGCTGCTTACACCAAGATCTAAAGGTTTCCCACTTTGATTGGTAAACTCTCTGTGAAGAGACCCTCCTCGCTCTGGCGATAGCTCTTGCAGCTTGAGCTGAAAATCCTCTCGCTCTGACAAGCTTCTCAATAGTCTGAATGCAGTCAGTTGAAGAGCGAGGGGTTTTGATGATACCTCTCGAAGTGGGGCTGTCTGAGAAGCCTTGGACTTGGGGAAGACTTCTCGGAAAGTCCACTAACATCTCCACCACCTCTGTGAACCACTCTCTTGCTGGCCAAAAGGGGCTACCAGGGTCATTCTCCTGAATCTAGGAGGGCGAATTTCTTGACTACTAGATTGATTATCTTGAACGGAGGAACGCATAAGTGTCCATCCCGTCCAGTCCATCAAGAAGGCGTCTACTGCTATTGCTTCTCTGTCCGGGACTAGAGAGCAGTAGTTCGGGATTCTCTTGTTCTGGCTGGAGGAGAAGAGGTCTATTGAAGGCCTCCCCCATAATCTCCACAGTTTCTGGCAAACTTGAAGATTGAGAGTCCATTCCGTGGGCAGAACTTGCCCTCTTCTGCTGAGCATGTCTGCTCTTACATTCTTCTGCCCCTGCACGAATCTCGTCAAAAGCTCCACCCTGTGGTCTTTTGTCCACAGAAGGAGCTCTCTTGCTGTTTCGTAAAGAGGTAAAGAATGAGTCCCTCCTTGTTTGCTGATATACGCAAGAGCCGTGGTGTTGTCGGGAATTCACTTCTATTACTTTCCCGACAGATTCCTTGAAGGCTTTTAAACCTAACCAGATGGCCATCAACTCTTTCCTGTTGATGTGCCATCCGATTTGTCCCTCTTCCCAAGAGCCTGAAACTTCCTTGTTCCCCAGTGTTGCTCCCCATCCCGACTCGAAGCATCTGAGAACAACACTAGGTCTGGGTTCTTTCTGCGTAGGGAGATTCCTTCCCCTAAGATCGACGGATCCAGCCACCAACTCAGATGTTTCTTGATCTCTGCTGGAATGTGGAAGGAAAATGAGTCCTCCTGATTCTTCCTGTTCCAGATTCTTGAAAGGAAGTGTTGAAGAGGTCTGAGGTGCAACCTTCCCAGAGAGACAAATTTCTCGAGCGAGGAGAGGGTGCCCAACAAACTCATCCACTCCCTCGCCGAGCACTTCTGCCTCCCCAGGAAATACTGAACCTTCTCGAGGCACTTGATTTGCCTTTCTTGTGAGGGAGAAGCCCGAAAACGAGCTGAGTCCAGAACTATCCCCAAATAAAGAATCGTCTGACTCGGTTCAGTCTGAGACTTCTCTTTGTTGATAATGAGACCCAGATCCTGAGCAATCATAAACGTCTTGTGTAAGTCCTCCAGACACCTGTTCTTCGACTGGGACCTTATCAGCCAGTCGTCTAGGTACAGGGATACTCTTATCCCTTCTTGATGAAGCCATCCTGCCACATTTGACATTACTCTGGTGAACACTTGAGGAGCTGTGCTGAGGCCGAAACAAAGAGCTTTGAACTGGAAGCATTTGTCCTGGATCACAAACCTTAAAAACTCCCTTGAAGTCGGGTGGATGGGAATATGAAAGTAAGCGTCCTGCAGGTCCAGGGATACCATCCAGTCCCCTGGACGGACTGCTGCCAGCACAGACTGAGACGTCTCCATGGTAAACTTGGTCTTCTCCACAAAACCGTTCAATGCGCTGACATCCAGGACCGGTCTCCATCCACCCGAACTCTTGGGCACTAAAAACAGACGATTGTAGAACCCTGGGGATCCTAGTTCCAAAACTGGTTCTATCGCTCCTTTCTCCAACATCTGGTCTACTAGATTCAGGAGTGCCCTTCGTTTCAATGCGTTCGAGTACTGAGCCACTAGGGCTAGTGGCTTTGTTGAAAGTGGCGGTTTCCCCGTGAAGGGGATCTTGTACCCTTCCTTGATGACTGAGAGAGACCAGTTGTCCGCCCCTCTTGCTTCCCAAGCCTGCCAAAATAGAGACAGCCTTGCTCCTACTGTTGTCTGGAGGACTTGTTTCTCAATTTCTAGAGCGTGTTCTAAACGTCCTTCTGTTAGTTCTACCCCCTGTTTCTTGTCTTCTTCCTCTGAAATCAGCTCTAGAAGGAACTCTGCCCCGAAAGGGCTGTTGAACTCTCTTTTCCTCCTTTTTGGCAGCTGGAGGAATTGCCGAAGGAAACCTCTAGCCGAGCGAGAAAGTAAATCTTGCGTAGCTTTATGTGCCAGAGTCAGAGAAATATCCTGACCAAGGACTCCGAAACAAATGCTCCGAGAGGGGGCGTAAAGGAGCTCCGCCTTCTGTCTCGACTGTAGTAGATTTTGACGTGAAGGAACATAACAAAGCCCTCTTCTTCAAAATCCCTGCAGTGAAAAGAGAAGTCATCTCATTTGCTCCATCCCTCAGAGCCTTATCCATACAGGCCATAATACTGGAAAGGTCTTCAATTCCTGTAGCCTGAATGGTTTCCATCTTCTTGGATAGAATTCCAACAGACCAGTCTAAAAAACTAAACACTTCAAAAGACCTAAAAATTCCTTTAATGAGATGGTCTAGTTCCGTCATCGACCACATCACCTTAGCTGAGTTAAGGGCATGTCTTCTAGAAGAGTCTACTAAACCAGAGAAGTCCCCCTGGGAGGAGGCAGGTACTCCCAGGCCAAGAGCTTCTCCAGTGTCATACCACATACCCGCCTTCGAAGCAAGCCTAGTTGGAGGAAACGAGAAGGAGGACTTTACTGCTTGCCTCGCTCCTTAAGCCAGTTATCAATCCTGGTCAGAGCCTTCTTTGCAGAAATGGAAAGCTTCATTTTAATAAAGGCTGACTGCTTCCTCGATTTCTTCCTGTTAAACTGGGACTGAGGAGAACGAGGAGCAGCAGGCTTAAACTCCTCCCCATACAGCTCCAAAAGAGAGCGAGAAAGAACCTTATAGTCATCAGCCGCATTAGAAGGTTTATCTTCGTCCTCTGAAACGTCTTCCAAATCATGCATTCCTTCCAACTCTGTCTCTTTCTCTTCCTGCTGTATTGCACCCGGGGAGGGCGATCGATCGATCAAGCGTCCTGGCGGCGAGAGTTGGTTACGCCCTGGCGGCGAGCTGGTTGCGTCCTGACAAACAGCCTAGAAGAATCCCGATGTCGAGAGCTGGATGCGTCCTGGTATCGCGAGCTGGAAGCGTCCTGGCGTCGAGCACTGGATACGTCCTGGCGCCGAGAATTGGATGCGTCTTGGCGTCGAGGGAAATCCACTGCGTTCTTTCCTCCCTGGAGAACCGAAGTCGTAATCTTGCTGAACAAAGGAAGAATGTTCCCGGCGAGAGGAAGAAAATTCCTGTCGTTTAAGGCGTGGAGGGGAGAAGAGTCGAGCCTCAGGAGAAGAACCTGAGGTTTTTGCTTGGGAGAAACGAAGATTCTTATGTTCCAGGCCAGAAGAGTGCCCTTGTTGACTCGAACGGGAGAGGGATCCAGTTCTCTCTTATCCCTAGAAGAAACTTCAGCAGGGGACTCCCTTCTAGATCTCTTCACTGGTAACTTGAGTCCTTACGTCTGACCGACTGGGGAGGACGACTAAAGGCCTGAACGAGAGAAGCCAATTGGCCTTGCATGACGGTCATAAATGATTTAGCCGCAGCAGCTGCATCTTGAGGATCCGAGGGGAGAAGGTTGTCGAGACAAGCTGGGAGCAGGAGAAGGATTCTCGAGAATTCTCCGAAGCAGAAAGAAGAGAACTCTCCCTCCTCCGAACAGCGAGAGGAGAGCATTCCAAAAAGGTCTTGACCTTTTTGCTGGAGAGGCGTTCGGTCGTCGTCGGAAGCAAAAGATTCAGGAGCTCCACGCACCCGAAAGGGGAGAGCGAGTCCGGGGTTGATCCTCTTGCTGCAACCATCTTCTTTTGGTCGGTCTCGAATCCTCAAACTGCCATCTACGTCTAGGAGAGGGGCTAGGAGAAGACGCAAGCCCTTCCGACACGCCTTTCCTGTGGCGGTCATAAGCAGCCTGGGAAAAAGCAACAGGACTGCTTGAGGCGACGGCTGACCGAGGATACGTCCCTCTCACCCCCTTACGATCGTCGACATACCTTCTCCCTTGGTCCTGGGAGCTTGGTAGAGGTCTAGATCTAGG
The DNA here is from genome assembly GCF_040412425.1 of Macrobrachium rosenbergii. Lineage (NCBI taxonomy): Eukaryota > Metazoa > Arthropoda > Malacostraca > Decapoda > Palaemonidae > Macrobrachium > Macrobrachium rosenbergii. Next base: position 40,974,789 of record NC_089750.1, on the reverse strand, counting down.
GGCATGACAGGGTCGATCAGTCGCCACCTCCACTGCACTAGCACAATCATTATCACAAACTTCACTTGTACTCTTACCTTTTTTCAAGGCTTCAAGTTGATCCTTTAATTCTTTCATCTCAGCCGCCATCCTGGCGAACTGAGGGTCCATAACAGCAGATACAGTTCCTGTAGAAGGAGCGGGGGTTACCACCTCGGGAGAAGGATCTACTTCTAAGGGTGATTTAGGAATAGAAGGGTTAAAAGAAATGTCTAGGCTAACATCACTCACAGACCTAGATTTAGATTTAGAAGCCCTCCTTAACTTATCCATCTCTAATTTACGCACATAGCATTTCATTTCCATCCATTTCTTTTCATCCAAATCCTCGCATTCTTTACATCTTTTATCCAAGGCACACTCAAAACCCCTGCACCTAAACAAACAGTGTGAGGGTTCACCAAGCTTTCGGCAACCTAACCTTGCATTCTTCATTCACACATACTCGAAAAAACTTAGGATCAGACATCTTATCCAAGAACAGTCAAAAGAATAAATCAAAACAAGCCACAAAAGCGATTGCCAATCCAAAGGTCAAAATACGTCACCAATAAAAGGTCCAACACAGCGACCTAGGGAAGCGAGCGAAAAACCCGACGGAGAACCAACAACGATGTTGTCGGTCCAACCGGCAGAGATGATCTGAGGAACTGAAAACGGGAATGATTCCAACTACCACCCTATAAGGGTTGTTAACCACCTATCGGACACCTACCATTCGGCGGTTGCCACGAGTTTTGAAAAATCTGCCGGTTCGACAGGGATTAAGCTATATATATATAACTGCCAGGTAAGTTCTATTCGTAAAAAGAAACTATTTGAGAAATTTATTTCTGATGGTACGGTTTCATTTCTGATGATAGTACCCAGTGAATGTTAAAATTTTGAGAGATACTGAATCCAGTCAGAGCATAATTCTGCAAAGTGTAAATCCTAATGTTAAAACACTTAACGAGAACATTATTCTCAAGGATTTAAGCAGCTCTAATCTGTTGCCTTTAGCTGAAGTAACATTATATTGCCCTTATGTAAAAGGTAAATTAACATTGCAGTAAGGGACAATAAGTTTCCTGTGCCAGGAGTACAATTGTTGCTTGGTAATGATCTAGCTGATGAGTTAATAATCCCTAAAAGTGAACTATGATAAATGTTTAGAAGTACCTAATATTGCAACTAAAAGTGATGATAGTAAACTAGATTTTGCTAATGTGGTTACACGTAGCTCACAAACAATAAGAGTAAAGAAGTAATATTTTTGAAGCTTTCAGACAACTTGAACAAAGTAAATCAAATTTAGTTAATTTGCAAAAAAGTGCAAGTGCATATAAACAAGCTCTCAGTAATGATGTGGACAAGCACATTGTTTTTTCATTAGAGATGATTTGTTGTTTAGGTTATATAGACCTTATAAACTAGCCAGTGTAGACACTTGGAGTGTGCGAGAACAATTGGTTATCCCTTTCGATTTACGTAGGGACATCTTAGAACTTGCACATGGCTCAGATTCTCATTTTGGGATCTCTAAAACTTATAAGAGATTATTATATGATTATATTATTTGCCTAAAATGAAACGGGATGTGAAAGAATTTATCAGTGTAGTTGTCATACTTGTCAAATTGTTGGAAAACCAAATGAGGTGATCCATAAAGCTCCTCTGTCTCCCATCATTGTACCTACTGAACCTTTTCAGAGGGTAATCATAGACTGTGTGGGACCATTGCCAAAAAAAAGAAAAAGAATGAATATCTTTTGACAATTATGTGTCCAACTACAAGGTTTCCTATCGCTGTACCCATTAAAAATATTTCAGCCAAAATAATAATTCAACATTTGATTAAGATATTTACTCTTTATGGATTTCCTAAAGAATTGCAATGCGATAGTGGTACTAATTTTACAAGTACCCTTTTCCAGGACACACTAAAAAGTTTTAATATAAAACAGTCTCTGTCTTCTGCTTACCATCCCCAGTCACAAGGTGCTTTAGAAAGACACCATCAGACTCTAAAATCTTTGTTGAGAAAGTTTTGTGTAGAGACAGGATCTGAATGGGATGAAGGCATAGACCTTTTGTTATTTGTGATTAGAGAAGTTCCTTCGGAATCACTTGGTATATCTCCTTCTGGAATGTTGTATGGTCATAAATTAAGAGATTCTTTACAAGTTATTAAAGATAAATTAGTAAATAATGAAGAGGTAGAAGTAACTATCAGTCAGTGTTTGAAGAAAATGAAAGACAGGTTTCACAACATACGTAAATTTGCTTTGGATAACTTTCAGAACCTCATGATGTTGAAATAATACCTGGAACCAGTCCCAGATGCCAACACTTCTACAGAGTAAGTGAGGAAAAGAAAAAGCTAATGAAGGAAGAAATAGAGTAATTATCGAAGAATGGACTTGCTGTGCCAAGCAAATCTCCTTGGGCATCTCCTTGTTTGTTAGTACCAAAACCTGATGGAAAAGTAAGGTTGTGCACTGATTATAAAAAACTTAATCTGGTAACCATTAAAGACAGTTTTCCCTTGCCTCGCATTGATGACATCTTGGATGCTATTGGGCGTTCCAAATATTTAACATAAGTGGACATGCTAAAAGGATATTACCAAATACCCTTAACTGACCAAGCTAAGTTGATGTCTGCTCTCATTACACCATTTGGACTTTTCAGTATGAACATCTTCCATTTGGCATGAGCAATGCTCCTTCTACCTTCCAGAGAATCATTAACCACTTAATTAAAGACCTTGAGGGAGTTTATGCATATCTAGATGACATATTAGTTGTAGCAGACACTTGGCAAGAACACTTGAAAAAACTTGAAGCACTCTTTAATCGTTTGAAGGAAAATAAGTTCACCAATACTCTTGCTAAATCAACCTTTGCATATGCTCAAGTTGTATATTTGGGATATGTAATTGGAAGTTGGAAAATTCTACCTAAATCTTTAAATACAGAAGCCACTGTAAATTATCCCAAACCTACCACCAAGAAAGAAGTCATGAGATTCTTGGGTATAACGTCATATTACAGAAGATTTTGTAAAAATTTCAGTAGCGTAGCCTATCCTCTTACCAATTTAACTAGCATCAAGAAAGAATTTAAATGGGATGAATCTTGTGAAAACTCTTTCCAACAAATTAAGAATATGCTGTTTCTTACTGCTCCCGACTTTTCCAGATCCTTCTGCATACAGACCGATGCATGTGACCTTGGTATAGGTGCTGTTCTCTTACAGGAGAATCCCAAGACAAAAATTCTCCGTCCATTCTCTTACTACAGTTACAAACTAAAGCGACACCAGGGGTCATACTCCATTGTCGAGAAAGAGCTACTGGCTCCCATCTTGGCCCTTCAACATTTTGAGGTGTACGTATACACCAATCAATGTCTGGTTATTTATACAGACCACAACCCTCTACTTTTCTAAACAAGGCACATCTCACCAATCAAAGATTTCTTTGCTGGTCTCTCCAACTTCAGGATTATAACCTTGAGATATGGCATATCAGAGGTTCTGAAAATAAAATTGCTGATGCCATCTCCAGAGCTCATAAACCAGAGGATCCTATATCGTCTAATGTTTAGACTTAGTTCATCACTACGTGACAAGCTCTTCAACCAGGAGGCGTCGTGACCCTACGACCTTCCTCTGTATATATTTAATGTTTACCATAATTCATATTTCAGGAATATGTCAAGTTGACTAGGAATTAATTATTGTTTTTTTGTTAAACCATTCACCAGCAGAAGACAGCAAACCACCTACCGATTTCTTGACCACTTTTGACTTTAAATAGTAGCTGGCAGATAAAATATTCATTGGTTATTTAAGTGGTTGTTATTCAAGAGAATTATCAGAATCTCCTTATCCTTCCTACCATACCCCCATCCCATGACTGAGTTTACTTCGGGGGTTCTCCTTCAAGTTTCTAGTTATGTTTTGCTGGAATGCCTCTTGACAACACCCAAAGTTGTCTCGTGTCTGCCTTTGTAACATCTTAAACATGGCATTTGAATATCCGTAAGTTACAAATATTATGATATTTTTCCTGTTTTAATTTGATAATGTGCAGAAATTATTTACTTTTGGTTTTGCTGTGAATTTATTGTATAAAGTTTTGTGTTAAGTGTTAGTGCTGTTATTAAATTAAAAGGGTTTCTTGTGTGTTTAAATAGCTCCTTTTGATTGTGACATTGGTGCTTAACAATTTTACCTTAAGATCTGGTAAATTATAACTTGGGAATTTTTGTTGTGAATTTGGTGGTAACTGAGTTCGTGACAATACCGACCCAAGAGCCTTGTTTCTACAGATCCTTCTCAACCATGTTCAGAGGATGACCAACGAGCTGGTCGAAACATGCCGACGGTACCACAACCTGAAGTAGAAGCACCCGAATCCATACCACGAAGGATTCCATGGATTTCTGATTGAATATTTCAATAAAAGACTTCCTGCATTCTACACACTATCCTTTTTCCAATATGAATGTTGGCCAGTTGATGACCAACATCGCTGAGCCTGAAAAGCAAATTATAAGGAAAATAGAAAAGATCCTGTATAAGAAAAATTTGCATAATACAGCCAGCCTTTTCAATAAGACCTGTTTAAGGGAGGGTCTATTTCCTTCATATTATTATTATTATTACAACAGGTGCCTTTAGTAACCTTACATACATGGGACTTTACTCCATCATCTTCTCTGTCATTTAAACTGGCCTTCCATTATTTGAGGGGAGCTTCCCGAGTACAGTCCTCAGCACTGAGGGAATGGTTTAACATGAAAATTGCCCGTCGCTCCACCACGTCAGATACTCTTAAATATATGGGTGGAGCAACATGCCATCTAACTCCACCCTCCTTCAAAGTTACAAGAGCAGTGATTGCCATTATTCAATACCCTACAAAGGTCATCAACGAAAGAGGAAGAAGGGAAGGGGAAAATGTATAGAGGGAGGATTAAAGTTATAGATTCCAATGTTGGGCTGAATCCACAGCAGAGAGAGTAGGCGCAAAAGAGCACAGTGCACTCCCTGCAGTGGATCCCTAAGCCCCACCTCATCAAGGGGTTTGGCTGCAGTGTCACGAGAAGACCCACAGGTCTTGGTCACTGCCTGGTGAACAAGCTTGTCGTTCTTGTCAACTCGCAGCCTGTCCACCGCAGCCTCCACCACATTAAGGGAACTGACTTGGTCCAAGACCTAGTAAGCAAGTCTAGACCTAAGCAGGCTGATTGAGGCCCTGGGTTCCTTCTGGGGTCCCCAAAAAGACTCGATGGCTGAAGAACAGTCCACAGGAAAAGCCAGGGTCTCTTCCTTATGATCATTATAATGCTGTACCATCTTAATGATATCTATGAAAAGCCTCCGCAATCCTGGGGCACTGGACCCTCGGGTTCCTCTAGATCCTGGTCGCATTCTCCTGAGACGTAAGCATGGACTGGGACCTTTCCTTGAAAAAAACAGCAGGACACCATATCTTAAAAATCCCAATCTTTTAAAGTAAATTGTATTTTTCCTAACTTTACAAACCTAATTCCTTGATAAGGTGGTCCAATTCGAGGATGAGAACAAAAATCTTGGCTGCATTGAACACAGACCCCTGGAGGAGTTAAACTCAGATCTCCCTGGGAGGAGGCTATCATGGATGGAGCCTCTCCGGTCGCTGAAAGATATCTTCTCTGCGACAACCTGGACGGAGGGCAAGAAAAGGAGGCTCTTCCTGATCCCTCTTGCTCGAGGAGTTCTCCTTTCATGAAGAGCTTTCTCCAGCTGAAGAAAACAGCACACCATTTTAGGAAGTCTTGAAGAAGTCCATTATCCATCATGTACATCAAAGTCGAAGAGATGCGGTGCTGCCAAAAGTCTTTTTAGAAAACTGTAGGTAAATTGAATAAGAGGTTTTTCTTCCTCATCCTCCAAGAGAATGGCGACAGATCACAAACCTCAGGTACCTTTGGGAATTTCTGAATTAAGGGATAATTATCCAATTTGTGCTGGATCGACTGAACAGAGGGTGCAACTGGAAATCAGGAGCAAGTAGAACCGAAATATGTTAATCTTCATAAGCTCAAACAATTCCTATCATTAGCAAGGGCCAAAGAAGCATCTTGCTGCAAAGGGAACAGATGCCAATGGGCACTCAGAATTTACCAAACCACGTGGGAGCCGATGGGTGCTCGGGAAAAAAGATGGCGCCTGGAGCCGACGGTAGAGAAACCAAAGAATTCAAAGAGGCGCCAGTGATGGATGCACAAAAGAAGGGTGCTTTTGGATAACCAGTCACATCAGAAGCAGCACCATCCCACTGAGAAACGAAGTTCTATGTCACTTAAATACTGTCTTGGTAAACGCATTGGAAAACGACTTCTTCACCAACGAAATTTCAGAATAATAAAATTACACAAACACTACAGGTAATGAACAAAGTTGGGCGTATGAACGCTGTAAAATGTTCCGAATCACTATCTCTTTCGGCAAGTCCTCCACAGAAGCCTGATGTGCGCTAGAAGAAAGACGAAGTTCTCTCAATGCCGAAGAAAATGCTTTTCTCTATAAAATTTTAGAAAGTTGAACTTAAAACTAACACTTTATACTGGGACAAAATTTCTGAAAATAATACTGTCCCAACAGGAAGGAAGATGTTCAGGAGAAGCCTCTTTAACCTTCTTAACAGGAACTGTCAACAAGGTTGAGACACTGTCCTACAATGTACTACTAAATTCAGAACAAGATTTTAGCATTAAAATGCCATTGGCTAAGGTTGGAGTCACTGCCTACTAGATGAAAGAACTTCCACTTCCATAGAGACACTAATGCTGTTGTTTTCAATATCCTGTTGACCAAAACAGGGCGACTGAGGGGGTGACTTGTTTCTTCCACTGACATTTTAGTTCAGTTTGGCTCCTCCCAGGAAATACCTTGAGTTTGCAATAAATGACATTGAAAAATCGAACTAACAATGTTCACAGGCCATCACCTTTCATTCACTGTGTCCAGTAGGACTTTTGACAGAAGCACCAATTTTCTCCCTCGGAATGGAGCCAGTAACCAAAACTCTGCTTTTCTATACGATTCAAACTGGTAAACTGTGGTACAGATTGAGACATGGAATCAGTTGGAGCAAAGGATAATGAATCAGATTATCAGACAAAGAATTTGACAAACCTGACTAGCTCTGACTTACTAAATTGTTAAAGCTTTTCTCTTTTTATTACTGTGTAATTTCGTCAAACCAAGATTTACATTCAAGGTATTCCACATTTTAGGATCCCAAAATCATGACACATTCATTTAATGAGCTCAAATCAGGGAACATATCTGAATGCAAGAGGTGTTGAGAAATGAGGGTCCAAACAGGCTTTACTCAGTCAAAGAAGCCTTTGCTACTGCAATACCTGACACTCACTTGAGAGCCATTGGACATACTGACAATTCCCCATTCTGTGAAATCCAAATAATTGTCAAAATCAGTAACCATGTCTTCAGAGTTAAAAATGACACTAGGAGTAATTGGAGGAAAAAACTCTACCATTCAAAGTGAATATAAATGCTCCAAGATCAACAGAGAAATAAATTTCAAAAAACCGCTGTTGTTCAGCCCTAACCACAGCCATCAATGCTAAGGCAGAAACATGCTCTTGAGCTCGTTTGCTAATATACTGGTTCCTTACTCATTATTGTACCCAAAAGTGGGCGGGGTACATTTTGACAAAACAAAAAAACCTGCAGTTTGCTGCAAACTTTCAAAATAATGTAATATTAGACCTCAGGTTTGGATATTTAGGAAAAATACAATTTACTTTAAAAAATTGTCATTCGTTCCTACACGATATGCAAACCATCGGTCCTTTACATTAGGAAGACTCACTGGTTGGAGGAAGGAATCTTGTGCGAGTCTCTTTGAACTGACTGGAGTTCTGCACACCTGGGTTACTCCTGGTCGAAAGAGTATAAGAACTGTGAGATCAAGTGTCAGTCGTCTGGACCTTTTCGAATGAGTGAGGAATCATAACTCATACGAAAACAGGCTGGGAAGAGTCTTATGAGTTGGAGGCAGTAAGGTAAAGAACTAAAAAAGGGTTTCCCTATTGCCAGGGTCTCCTTCCTCCCCTTGCCAGACGAAGGAGCAAGATTGCTTCTATGATTCTAGGGGAAAAAAAAAAGAGCGGGTGCTCGATGTGTAGACTTACCGCATCAAACCCCAGTTCCACCAAGTGTCAGTCAGAGTCCCATTCTCAGCCCTAAGGAAGAGAAGTAGGACGAGGAAGGCTGAGAGACCAGTCACTCTCGGAATCCTTCTCACTTCCGGAACCATACACCTTAGGCGAGATGCTACCTGTTCTCTTAAAGAAGCCTGACAAAAAAACACAACTTGTTGAGCAGTCACCACAAGACCAAGGAAAAAAGGTTCTAAGGGCCTGTGGGTAAAGACCCAGAGGTAGAAGACATAAATGTGGTCTAATGAGACCACATCTTGCTTCCAGACCGACAGAATCTTCTGGAATGCGAGGGTTGGACCAGGCCATTGACTGTGTGAGCTCTCGGGTGGAGTGTGGAGGTGTCGTCGTTGCCAGCTGTAGCGATCCTTCCGATTGCCTTACGAAGCCAGAAGAAAGACATGCCCTTATACACTTCTTCCTTGGGAGAGTCAGTACTAGTAAAAATGACATTTTTATTCTAAAATAATGTTTAACACATACTTACCTGTTAGTTACATATAGCTTTAGTCTTTGACGTCACGGCAAAATTTCAAAACGCGCGGCAGCGCCAGTCCGAATATCGGGTGATCGCCCTTACCTGCCCTCTGTCGGGGTACTAGGAACTATTCCAACATGCTTCAGAATAATTTGCCTACCTGTCCCCGTGGGGAGGAGGGTGGGCTTTCGTATATGTAACTAACAGGTAAGTATGTGTTAAACATTATTTTAGAATAAAAATGTCATTTTAACACATACAACTTACCTGTTAGTTACATATAGCTGATTGACACCTTTAGGAGGTGGGGCAATGACAGCTAAAAAAGAGTTGTTGGAAACATTAAGGTTATTAATGTAGAAAATTTCTTAGTTCCTCACCTGCTAAGGTAGCTGATTCCACAGTTACTGCCTCAGTAACCTGCTATCCTTAGAGCAACCGCGGGGTATAATGACCTGGTCGCAGATTGCTTAAGCTGGGTATCAGTCACCTAGGACATGGCCGTGACAATACCACAAGTATGCCCCTGCTCAGGGCGCAGCACAAACATCATGAATTACAAAAGGGTCACCCAACACCAAAGAAAAGCATAACCATAAAAACCAAAACCAACTGTGGGGTAAAACTATCCAACACTTACCCTCACAGACAACCGTAAAAAACCTTCACACTCCAAAAAACAAGTAAGTAAAGGTAGGTTAATCCTCCTTTACCCCTTTACCCATTACTGTGCCAGATACAACAAAGGGCCCTAACGTGCTGCACTCATCAAACACTGTCTGCACTTGCGAGAGATAATGCAAAGCAAATACAGACTCACATCTCAGTAGGTTGCTTGCACAATATCTTGAAGGGAGAGGTTCCTTTTATAAGCGAGAGAAGTAGAGATAGCCCTCACTTCGTGAGCCTTCACTTTACACATTTTCAAATCATTCTCTGAAATATTGGAGTGAGCTTCAGAAATCAGATCTCTAATAAAAAGGACATGGCATTCTTGGACATTGGTCTAAGAGGGTTCCTGACCGAACACCATAAGGAATCTGAAGGACCCTAATATCTTTAGTCCTTCGAAAATAATATTTCAAGGCTCTGACTGGGCAGAGGAACCTCTCCTGCTCCTTACCTACCAATTCCGACAGACTCGAATCTCAAAAGAGCGAGGCCACGGGTGCGAAGGGGTCTCGTTCTTGGCCATAAAAAACAGTTTGAAAGAACAAATTGCTTTTGAAGCAGAGAATCCTACTCTCTTATCCAAGGCGTGGATCTCACTGATTCTCTTAGCTGTAGCTAACAAAACTAAAAAGAGGGTTTTCCTCGTAAGATCTCTTAAAGAAGCAGAATCCATAGGTTCAAATTTCTCAGACATAAGCCACTTCAGGACTACATCAAGATTCCACGAAACAACTTTAGCATCTGACCTCTTAGAGGTACCGAAGGATTTAATAAGGTCCGTTATATCTTGTTATTAGAGATATCCAAACCTCTGTGACGAAAAACAGTAGCCAGCATGCTACGATAACCTTTAAGTGTGGATACAGAAAGGTTCTTATTCCCGAGGAACAAAAGAAAATCCGCAATCTGCGTCACCGGGTTCTGGAAGAGGAAATGTCATGATCTTTGCACCATGAACGAAACATATTCCACTTGGACTCATAGACCTTGATCGAAGATGGTCTTCTGGCTCTAGCGATGGATTGAGCAAGCTTTCTTCGAAAATCCTTTGCTTCTGAGTAGACGTTCGATAGTCTGAACGCAGTTAGCCGCAGACTTGACAGGTTTTCGTGAAATCTCCTGAAGTGGGGCTGTCTGAGTAAATCTACTCTGTTTGGAAGGCTCCTCGGGAAGTCGATCAAGAGATCCATGAGAACTGGGAACCAATCCCTGGAAGGCCAGAAGGGGGCTATCAACGTCATCCTGGTGTTGGAGTGGTGCTGAAATTTCCTCAACACCGCACCTAACATCTTGAACGGCAGGAAGGCGTAAAGGTCCAGACCCGACCAATTCAGTAGCATTGCGTCCGTCTGGAAGGATGCTTGGTCCGGGACAGGAGAGCAGAAGATTGGGAGCCTGTTCGACTTGTTCGTCGCGAACAGGTCTACCAGAGGTTGACCCCAAAGTCTCCACAGCGACTTGCACACTTCTTCGTGCAAAATCCACTCTGTGGACAGAACCTGGTGCTTCCTGCTCAAGGAGTCCGCTCTCACGTTGAGGGCTCCTGAATGAATCTCGTTAGGAGCAGAATCTTGTGCTTCTCTGCCCACAAAAGGAGGTCTCTTGCTACCTCGCTGAGGAGTAAGAATGAGTGCCCCTGTTTTTTTATGTAAGACAACGCTGTGGTGCTGTCTGAATGAACCAGAACTGTTTGTCCCTGTACGAATGGTAGGAAGTGTACGAGACTCAGGTGGATTGCTTTCAACTCCTTCTTGTTGATGTGCCATTCTTTTTCTGTCGCATTCCACAAACCTGAAATTTCTTTTACACCCAACGTCGCTCCCCATCCTACTTCTGACGAGTCTGCAAACAGTTCGTGGTTCGGGTTCGACGGAAATAGAGAGAGACCTTTCTCTAATTTTCTTGATCTAACCACCACCTTAGATCCTCCTTGATAAGGTCCGAGATTGGAAAGGAGAAGGAGTCTGGAAGCGTTTTCCTGTTCCATTGCTCCCTGAGGTAGAATTGAAGGGGCCTCATGTGAAGTCTCCCAGGGAGACAAACTTTCTATTGACGCCAGAGTTCCCAGGAGGCTCATCCAAGCCTTTGCGAACAGGTATCCATATCCAGAAAGTTCTGGACTTTTGCGAGACAGTCCGAGATTCTTTGATCTGACGGAAAAGCCAGAAAAGGAACTGTTTCCAGTCTCACTCCTAAATAGATCCTGGATTGTGAGGGAGATAGGTGAGACTTCTTCCAATTGATTAGAAGTCCTAGCTTCTGTGTCAAGTCGAGAGTTACTTTCAAATCCTCCAAGCACTGAGACTGAGACTGGGAACGAAGGAGCCAATCGTCTAGATAGAGAGAGATCTTTATTCCTCTGAGATGAAGAGCTTTGGCAACAGTGGACATAACTCTTGTGAATACTTGAGGGGCTGTGGACAGACCAAAGCACAGAGTCCTGAACTGATAAGTCTTCTCCTGGAAAACGGCGAAGAAACTTCCTGGGCGCGGATGGATCGGAATATGAAAGTAAGCGTCCTGCAGATCTATTGAGACCATCAATCCCGGACGAAGAGAATTGAGGACGGATTGCGTCGTCTCCATCGAAAACTGGTTTTCTCCACGAAAAGGTTGAGAGAACTCACGTCCAGGACTGGTCTCCAGCCGCCTGAGGCCTTTGGAACAAGAAAAAGGCGGTTGTAAAAGCCTGGAGAGTTGACTTCTTCCACGATCTCTCTCGCTCCTTTTAAAAGCATGGAGTCTACTTCCGCACTCAGAACCGAGCATTTTCTAAGTTGCTGGAATATGCTGTCAAAGCTAAAGGTTCTGTTGCAAGAGGGGGCCTCTTGAGGAAGGGGATAGAATATCCTTCCTTTAGCACGGACGTGGTCCACTGGTCCGCTCCGATCTCCTCCCAAATTTGCCAGAACTGCTGAAGTCTGGCTCCTACTAGTGCATGGAGGACATGCAGATCACTTTTTAATTGAGGGTTTGATAGCCTTGGAGACAAATCTTGCTTTGCCCCGAAACTAGATCCTGTACGGTGAGGGGCCTGCCACGAAAGGGCCTAACTTGACTAACTAGAGGACGAGTTTGCGCTGGCAGAGAAGGTTGAGGAGCTTTTGGTTTACGAGTGGATTGCGCCAAAAGGTCCTGTGTGGACTTCTGAGTAAGGGATTTCGACACTTCGCCACAAGTTCTTGAGGAAAAGGTACTTCTTATCCAGAGGTGCGAAAAGAAGAGCCGATCTTTGAGTCCTAGAAACTCCACGAGCGACAAAAAGAGCACCAAAGTTGTCGCTTCTTAAGAACTCCTAACGTGAAGATGGAGGCTAACTCAGACGCACCGTCACGAATCCCTTTATCTAAGCAGGACATAACAGAAGAGAAATCATCGAAATGCGCTCGAAAGACCAAAAGACTTTACCTTCCTACCCAAAGCGCCAATAGTCCAGTCCATAAAACTGATGACTTCCAAAACTCGGAAAACGTTCTTCAAAAGGTGGTCCAACTCTGAAGGAGAGAAGAAAAATCCGAGCCGAGTTCATCGCAGAACGACAAGTAAAATCAACGAGACTGGAGAAGTCTCCTGAGAGGAGGCAGAAGCTCCCAGAGAAAAAACTTCCCCAGTGTCGTAGCAAGCCTTCGTCTTAGTAGAAAGCTTGGAAGGAGGGAAGCAGAAAGTGGTTTTCCCCTGATCACGTTTGTCTTCCAACCAGGAGTTCATTTTCTTTAATGCCTTCTTGGCTGAAATAGAAAGCACTAACTTCATAAAGGAAGAGGTAGAAGGCTTGAGTCTCTTGCGTACTGAGAGAGAGGGGAAGCCGGGCCGCAGGTGCAAAATCCTCAGGAAAATTATCAATAAAGAAGTGAAGAAGCTTCTTATAATCCGACCGAGAGAGAGTCTGGTTCGTCTACAGGAAACTCTTCCACAACTTCTTCCTCAGACGAAATAGGAGAAAAACCTTCCGCTTGCACATACACATCTTGTGAAGGAGGAGTAGGAGCCTGAATAAGAGCTTGAGGAGGAGCCTGAGCCTGAGTAGGCGCCACAAGAGGAGCCTGAACTGGCGCCACAAGAGGAGCCTGAACTGGCGCCACAAAAGGAGCCTGGGATGGCGCCTCACCTGGCGTTACCTGAGGCGCTTGAGCCTGAGAGAGCGCTAAATCTTTATGGAGCGCCTGAGCCTGACTAGGCGTCTGAGCCTGATCCTGAGCCTGAACAAAAGGAGGATCAAGAGACACAGATCGAGGAGGAGCTTTCGTGCTGGGCGCTCCGAGAGCTCGAGACGAAGGAGGAGGCATCAAATACACTTCAGAAGGCTTTGCTGGAGAAGAACCAGGCCTTCGAGCCCGCCAAGAATGCTTCCAATTTTCTTGTGCATCGCTCGAAGAAAGTCATGAGTAGACGAGGATCCAACTGGGGAACGATGATCAGTAGAGCCAGGATCGTGATGAGGAAGAGGCGCAGAAGCCACAATAGGCTTTCGTGAAACCAAAGGAGAAACACCGGGAACGCTGGGCAATACCGAATGGGAAGTCTTATACCTCTTGCGCACATGAGCCTTGCGCCTGGGAGAAGACTCTTCTGACGACGAAAAATCTCTCCGGACTCTCCCAAAAACTACAGGAAGGCTGTGATAAGCGAAATGGCTTCTTCTTCTGAACCGCTGAAGGCGAAAGATTCCTGGACCTCTTCAATGGTCTAGACTCGTCGGAAATCTCCAGCCTCTGCGGCTAATCACTGGAGCTTGAAGAAAGACACTTCCTTGAGTCGCCTTTCCAACGGCGCTCTGAAACAGCCTGGGAAACAACAGGACTGTTCGAGGGGCGGCTGCTCGTGAGCAGACCCCACTCGCCTCCCTTGGACTTTCAGCATGTCTTCTCCCAGGAGCAGGGGAGCTTGACAGAGGCTTAGGTCTAGGAGAACGAGTAGGCCGAGCAACCACCTCCTCCACCACACTAACACTTTGCACTGCACTTAAATTATTCACAATATCTTGGAAAGAATCCATACGCTCATGAAGGGATTTCACATTAACGCCAATATCCTCCATGGCGCCCACAATAAGGTTAAATCTGGCGTCCATCTGGACTTGATACTCAGACACGGTAACGGGTTCAGGGATATCAGAGTCAGGAATAGGAATATTAGTAGCCACGGGGATATTAATAGAAGTTTCCTGCATAGCTAAGGGAGATTCCGGTTTCTGAGAGAGAGAAGAAGAACTTCTAGCTAAAAGCTTTCCTGGCTCTATCTTTCTCAAGCTTCTTTACATACTTAGATAGAGCCTTCCAATCTTTTTCAGTCATACTGACACATTCATCACACTTCCTCTCATATGAACATTCCTGACCTCTACAAGCCACACAAATTGAATGAGGATCAAGACTAGCCTTGACCAACCTCGTCTTACAGCCTTTGCTGCATACCCTAAAGGTATAAGACCCAGAATCTGACATAATTATCAGAAAACCTGACTAAATAGGTGACAAAAATAAACTGGCAAAGCCGCAAACCAACAAGAGAGTACTTCACCAAGTGAAAACAGCTCGATGTAGGCAGAAACAATGAAATTTCGCTCGAGTACCGACAACAATGTCGCCGGCGTGACGGCAAAATTATTCTGAAGAATGTTGGAATAGTTCCTAGTACCCGACAGAGGGCAGGTAAGGCGATCACCGATATTCGGACTGGCGCTGCCGCGCGTTTTGAAATTTTGCCGTGACGTCAAAGACTAAAGCTATATGTAACTAACAGGTAAGTTGTATGTGTTAAAAAGTCAATTACAGTAAACCTCCCGTATTCGCGTTCTCAAGATTCGCGGACTCACCCATTCGCGAGTTTTTCTATGGAACCTACCTAAAACATTTTCGTGGGAAACTCACACATTTGCGGGTTTTTCCATGGAACATATCTATAAAAATATTCGCGGGAAACTTCATATTCGCGGATGCAGACTTTTTTTCTTTTTCTTATAGCAATAGTATTCTGTATTTTCATATTTATTGTATAATAACATTAAATAATGATGTAAATCAATAATAATACTGTCCTCCAGTACTGTACATATAATAGTAATAGAAATTAAATAATAATATTATGTAATACTACACTGGGTACCTTAATGATAAATAATACAGTAAAGTTAAATCATACGGGTAGTAACTGGTGATGAATGTTGATTTCAGTATGCTGTAGATGATGATAATGATGAATTAGCTTTGCAGTACAATGAATGACGGGAGGCGCTGTCATATTAAGGTACTTGAACATGGCAACGAAGGTGGTACAGTAGGGCTGCATGAGTATTTTACCTTGTTCATGCTCAATGCAGGCGACCGCAATTAATGTCATGCTGTAATGGACTGCTACTTCTCTGTGACTTTTGCCCTCTCTTAACAAAACAATCATGTCTACAGTACTTTCTTCTCATCAGTCATTACAGTAATTGTAGGCTATTGGCCAGAGGCCTTAGAAGAAGCAGAGCATTCAGAGGACATCTTACTGCACGATTTCAAAAAATATTTTTAGGCCATAGTACTGTACACGCAAAACACACAAACGTGAGATAACAATAAAACGGGTTATAATGGGTCACTTGGCAATAATTTGCCGCTACGGTATACACATGGTACTACTGGTTGCGTGTACATACACTAACACTGATCTTCTGCGCATACAGTACGTACATTTCATTAAATGTTTTGTTGTAGGATGACTTTTAAATATTACATACAAAAAGTGTTTTAGGATGATACATAGTACAGTACAGTACTACGGGTAGTATGTAGAGCATATCTAAAATACATAAGACAAGAGGAATACTGCAGGGCATGTATGTTTACATCTGCAGTACGTAGCATTTTCATGTATGTACTAAGTATATATTAATGACTACTGTAAGTACATTTTGTAAGTTGAAAAACGATTTACTAATTTTCAAATATTACAGTACTGTAATATATTAACGTAAACAGAGCAAAATTTCAATAACATACATTTGTTTTTCTTAAAAGTGCTTCACCCAAGCCACCTCTCTGCAAATACAAGGAATCGCGATGCTGGACGCTGTGTACCCAGGACCAGTGATACTCGACACACTATTGGCTGTCATCTGTAAAGCAGCCAATCCAGAAGCACCATTCATTTTCCTTGGCGCTGATTGGCTGAACATTCACAACCAACTCGCGAACACGGAATTCTGGGAGACCACTCCACGGCATCCTCCTCAGATTGTGCGTATAGTTCGCAGCATCCTACCGTGTGAAACCATGCATCTGTCCGTTTTGATTTTTTATCTTTGTTCGGTCCTAAAATGCCTCCTAAAAACCGCCCTGCTCCTTCAAAGACTTCTGGCAAAGAGTCTAAAAGAAAGAAGACAGTTATGAAACTTGAGGAGAAGGTGAAACTTCTTGACATGTTAAAGGAGGGCAAAAGTTTTGCCGCGGTTGGCCGCCATTTCAGTGTTAATGAGAGCACATTGAGATATATCAAGAAGAAAGAGGCAGAGATATGCAAGTCTGTGAGTATGAGCTACTTCGGTAGTGCAAAGACAGTTGCAACAGTGCGGGATAAAACAATCATGAAAATGGAATAGCATTATTTCAAAGATTAATACAGTAATAAAGTAATAATTTAATGTATATTTGATGTAGGCTGGTATTTTTAGGCACAGAGTACTTTGGTGTTTGACCTTTCATGGTAGACTGGTAAAAATATACGTAAATTTTTTTAAATATGCATACTTTTTTTTTATTTTGTCTCTCTTTTTGTGAATTACATACTGTATACATAAATACCAATGGTTCCCCCCAAAAAGAAAATGGGACGGCTTATAACTGTATGAAAGAAAATGTGTGTGGCTGAATACGTAGGGGGGGACTGGATTATTTTCACCTACAGCTGTAAGCCATACAGTACGTACGTATAAATGTAATGATAAAATGTTTAAGATGGCTTGGAAATTATACTGATAGTATCATTTTAAAGAGTACTGCAGTAATAAGGTAATAGTTTAATGTATATTTGATGTAGACTGGTATTTTTAGGCATACTTTGGTGTTTGACCCTTCATGGTAGACAGGTATTAGCGTTTTTAGAGGGGCGTTGTAAGCATTCGCAGATTTGACCTATTCGCAGTGGGGGGGGGGCCCCCAGCGAATAAGGGGGGTTCACTGTACATCCAGGTTAGGGATGTTGAGCCTTTTCGGAAAGTACTGCAGCACCCTAACAGGACAAAGCAGCAAATGATCTGGCCCACTGATTACAAAGTCCAAGGAGGAGGAGATCAAGAAGGACTCAAACCTGGCAATAGATGCTGATGCATTTGGAGTTCGCTACCACATCTGAGACGGAGTCAAAGCATTGATCTCCATCCCATGTAGGTCCATGAAGATCGTCCATCCTCTACGCTAAGGCCGGAGCAAGATGAGAGATCGTCTTGAGAGGCAGATCTCTGTCTGACGACTCTTGCAAGGGCGCGTACGAAGCACACGACAGGAGCTCTAAATGAGAGTCACATGCCACCCAGGGACCTGAAGCCCCTGGGACGGCAAGACAGATAGAAGCTTCTCATCAGTATCTAAATCTTGACTGGGAAGAAAAAGGCTACTTTCAGATGGAAGACTAGGCCAGACAGGGCTGACATCTTTCACAACTGAAACAGAGAAGCAACCCTCATCGGAAGAGACAAGGAAGTCCTCGACCTGCTGAAGAGTGGCTCTGACCAGAAATAAGTCCCGTCAACGACATCAACCAGCAAAGACGGCTCCAATCCCTGGGTACTGATGCAGAGATATCCAGTTATCTCTGTTGCCGCTTGGCTGGCGAGAAGCCTATGCTTGCAAGGGAAGCCAGATAGTCTCTAGTCGTGAAAGCACAGGGATTGTACTGCCTGAGGAACCGCTTCATGTGTCGCTGACACAGAAGGTCGGGTTGGGAAGAACTCTTCTCAGTGCCTTGGAAGCAGAGCTAGCAGGTTGGGCAAAAGGCAAAGTCTTCCAGCATTTATCTAAATTCGGGGTGAACGACACTTGCTGAACACCTTGCAAATTAGACAGATACGAAGGGAAGATGAAGATGTCGAGATTGTCCCACTGTACCAACATGCATCACCGTAGCGGTCCGTGGGTCTGGTACGATCAAGCAGAAGACCTGCAGACTTTTGCTGAGCCGGAAGGCAAACAGAAGGAGGGGGCAAGTCGAGCAACCTCTCTGTGATGAATTGAGTGAAGGGAGCTCTCTGTTCCCATCGCTCGATGCCAGAGGCTGAGCTTGTCTGCCAATACATCCCATTGCCTGGAATGTATCTGGCTGAAGGCTCCAATTTAGTTCACTCCAGCACCTGCAGTCAACTGAAGTAACAGGAGGGAAATGAGACCCCCTGTTGTTGACACAGGCAATGCCACTACTGTGGTGTTGCTGCCTAACAACACTCCACAGTATCTAAAAAACCAATCCTGAAACTCTAGGAGGGTCAGGATACTGCATCGAGTTCCTGGATGTTGATGAGAAGGTACTTATCGTCTCAATTGTACACCTCAAATACAACAGTCTTACAGGCGTGCACTTCCCTGGGAGGTGCATCTGAGAACAGAAGCATGTCACAGGAGAATATGCAGACATATTCACAGGTTCCTGTCGATTAAGCACCAGCCTAAATCCTCCCTCATTCTTCAAGAGAGGAAAGGATTAAGAATTGGAAGCAGATCTTCATTCTCCGTGAAGAGAATCGAAGGCGAAGCTGGCCCTGAGGGGACAACTTCTGCAGCGACGACAGGATACCGAAGATGACCAGCTCTAGCCGGGCTGGCTGCTCAGGAAGTCAGGAACACAGGAGAGGAGATGGAACAGAAGTTCGATGAAAGGTGGCTGAGACCCGGAGGAAACAGATACTTCTCCTGAAGAGTATCCACTGCCAGGTCTCAGCTATGTTGCTGTCATAAAAGTCCAATGACTTGACAGTCATTCCTTCATCAACGCACCAGCAGGAGGAGAATGCCGTTCTGAGCGTTCTCCCTTCCTCTCTTCCCTCTTCCTGACAGAAAGAGGTTGAAAGAGACACACATATGCACACTTTCTAAGAAGAGAATGAGGATGGCTGTGTGTTCTGCGAGCGCCCTTGGAACCTGAGACTTCTTAGGGACTGAGGAAGGGCTAGGCTGCCATTGTCCAGAGGACAAGGCAGCTGCCCTGGCATGTTCCTTGACTACTGCTGTATCTACCTACTCTCTGCAAAAGAGGGGGTCAGAACCGAGTAAAGGTCCGTTCCTGAGGGAATGTGATGACTCAGGACTTACTACACTGGGGATGGGAATCAGGAGTGTCCCTCTTCTAAGCACCAGAATTGCCCACAGGTTGCTGTCTGGTGCTGGGTAAGTGAACCCACCCCTACAATGGAACAGTCTCTAGAAGGCAAAATCCTCTTCAGGATTAATTGCATCTGAGGAGGCAAAGCCTTGAAAAAGTGAAGGAGACTACCTGGAGGGACACCATAGTGGTGTCCTCTATGTTCGCCATCTCTTGTTGAAAGAGGGAACACCCTTTACGGCAAAGAGAAACAGCGAGAGATCCAAGTCCGGACGAGCCAGAGTCAGGACAATCTACTAGTTGGCATATGACCCCTTCGAGGCAAGAAGAATCGTTTATGTCGAGGAAGAGGGAGGGGAAGGAGCTTGATTGGGTGGCTCGACCAAAATGAACTCCTTGTCCAGGGAAAAGGCATTAATCTGGTCGAGAAAGCCCTTATAGCAAGCAAAGACTGTGGCAGCCCCAACAAAACCCCTGCAAGGAGCAGTGAAGAGTCTTCACAGGGGATGGCGTGGTCTTCTCCCGAGATCACTGTGCTGATGAATCGGTGTGAAGACCTCTTCCTAGACACGACACTCCTGATCTCTTCTTATTGGAAGGATAGAGGATAACCTCGCCAGAACCCAGAAAACCATCCTCGACTACTCGGATGTACTGTGAGCTGATCCGAGAACCGAGCCTGAGACGTAGATCCTTGTAGCAGAACTCTGATAAGAAACAAAACATGTCAGAGTCCTCTCTATCCAACTCACATCCCCCAGCAGCCACTTAAAGGGTCTGAGGGAAGAGGAGAGAAGAAAAAGCACTCTTACCTGTCCTGCTAGAAAAACCAGCAGGAGAGGCCAACCATGGCCGATCATCAACCAGAGGTAATGACAGCAGCATGGAGGAAGGACAGCGCTAATACCATGGCGAATCGCTAACCTGAAGAGAGCAAAAGTTCACTGAAGGAGTCTCCTGAAAGTAGGAGAACTTCAACAGCAATCTGTTTCTCCGAACCGAGCGACCCGAGTTGATCATGTAGACGCAATCAGGGGCTGGGCATGCAAGCCAAACTGATCACGTAAACACGATCACAGGCCAGGCGAGCAAGCTGAGCCAGTCTCGAAACGTGATCAGGGGCTGGGCGAGCGGGCCAAGCAAGCAGGGCTGAGTCGAAATGAGCCAGGAAAGCTCGGCCGTGAACTAGTGCTATCCTCAAGACATGCTTTTATCTCCTCCAAGGCCGAAGCCCTTCGTGAAGAAGGTTTAAAGGGGACTCTTGTCTGCTAACCCGAGTGCTTGAACCCAAGGGTCTGAGACACGAGTTTCAGAACTGATCGAGCACTCAAAATGAAGCAGGCAGGCAGTGTCGAAACATCTGAATGTTTCAACACCTTCTCTCGTCCTGTGCCTGAACCAGACCGGAGAGCAACTCCCTAATACTGGTTTGGGGAGTACCCAAGATTTCGCAGATTCCCGAACACTCGACGACTCTCTAGTCGAGCGCTTGTGATCCCAAGGAATCCGACACAAGCGCTCAAGATTCCAAGGGGTCCAAGCACTTGGCGAGACTCCCGAATCTCGTAAGAACAATCATCGGGAGTAAGCTCCTCTTGGCTTCCGAAGACAACCAAGGAGGGACAGGAACAGAGTCAGTCTCAGACGCAGACTTCAAAGAACCGGAATCGAAAGTGTGGCCACGAAAGGTTGCGCACTTGAGGACCCCGAGACCCAAGACCCCAGTGGGGAATGCGAATCGGTTCCTGACCCCAAGGGCCGGAAAGAGCCAAACGAGAGAACGCACTGCCTTTCCAAAGAGAGGCAGTCCCTCAAAAGTCCTGCACAACCTCTGAAGGGAACCTCCTCCTTGCCCCTCCAAGTGTTTGAACCCTCAGAAATGAGACACTAGGCTGGGAACCTGAGTGAGCACTATTTTGGAACTGGCCGAGTAATCAAAACTCAGTACTGGCAGGAGGAACCAAGGCACTTGCATGCCTTGGTTCTTTCTCTCACCTCTGCCTGAACCAAGATGGTAAGAAGTCTCTCCGACATCAGTTTGGGATGCACGAGACTCTGAAAATTCTCAAGCACTCGGTGTGACTCGACAAAGTCGAGCACCCGACACAGCACCAGTCTAGTAACAGAACTCTTAGAATGGTGATGGGAGTGCAACTTAAGTCTGTGTGCCCGTGACTCCTGAAATATAAGACCCTCGGGTAAGCGATTCAGTTCCTGAGCCCAAAGGCCGGGAAGAGTCGACAAGGGATCCCAATGCCTCCCCATGAAGGGCGACAGCGCCTTAGAAGCCACATGACAGGGCTTCTTAGGGGAGGGAGAGGCAGCCTTACTCTTCTTCAGCCACTGTTTCGAGCACTGTTTTGGAATGAGCCTCAGAAGAAAAAGAGGAGAAGGCAGCAGAAGACGAAGTCGAAGATAAAGTTAGATAAAGTTGAAGAAGATGACTACATCTCACAGGACTTCTTCCTTGATCTCTTCTCCCACATCTACAGGATGGTGGTCAGGAAGCTCAGGGACCGCTGGGGCAGCTAAATCAGGAAGCGCAACAGGAGCGGCCCAGGCAACAGGAACACTAGGAGAAGCGGCCCAGCCGGCAGGAGCTTCGGAACGTCAGCAGTGGCAACCAGGCAGCTGGGGCAGGAGGCACAGCAGGAGATGCCCAGTGACTGGTTGTCAGGGCAACAGGAGCAATCAAGATAGGAGACACAGCATGAGTAGACAGGACCATAGATACACGGAAATCGTAGACACCAATGTGGAGGTAACCACTGTATGTGGTTGTTCCCAAAGTAACCACTGTATGAGTGTCACGGGGAAGCTCCTGAAGGCTAAGATATCCAACAGTGAGGTATCCAGACATCTACTGCTGCACCTACAATGCTCACTGTCAACCTGAAGAAAAAAGAAACAAGCAAAGAAGATTAGTAGAGGGAGCTCCTCACACTCCGAGGGGAACTGTCCTATGAAGCGAGAAGCAGACCCCCGAGAAGAGGTTGCCTGAGCGGCCCCCACCCCACTGTGATCTTCGCCTGACAAGCGAGAGAAGAGGGCGAAGGAGAGACAGCAAGGAGGGAAAGCTTACTGGGAGAGAGAAAAGAGGACAAAGGGGCGCAGTCGGAAGCAAAAACTTTCCGACGACACCTGGCAACTGTCCTCCGAAGTTTCCTCCCAGCAAACTCATCCACAGCAAGGCGATGAAGAGCAACACCAAGCATAAGCCAGAATAGGGATATAATCACGCCCTTGTACAAGCAGAGGGAGTGAGGTCCAATAAAACAGGAGCAAAATTGTTACGCACTTGGCTGCTGACCCCAAGACACACGCCGAGGGATGACAGCCTACGCAAGGCTATTATAAATCGTGGGTTTGTATATTAACAAATATCAAACACACACAATATATACAGATAAAGATAAAAAGATCCCACCAGGAAATAAAGAGCTTAACGACAGCCAGGCAGAGCTAAAAAAACACATCTGCAGCGCATGACGGCCGAAAGCAAACTGGAATGTTTACATCCAGGCAGGCTGGTATTCCCACCTACCGGACCATAGTTACTGCCTAACCACCTTGTTTAAGAGTTTAACAGCCGTTTCAGCTTCACCGTAAGTAATTTCCTAATGTAAAGCACTGATGGTTTGCATATCGTGTAAGAACAAAGTAACCACAGAATTTTCTTAAAAATAATCTCATTATGTTTCCCACACCCCAATTACTTTCGAGGTATTAATCTAACCTAACCCAACCAAACCTAAGGGCATGGCAAAAAAACCTGGAGCTGGTGCAATACTAGCATAAATCTCAGGAATTTGCCTCCCAGTCCTCCCATGTCACTCCTCCACAGGAGAGGGACACTCACCAAAGCCCCCTGACAATCTCTCAACCACTCAATGTATGTCCTGTCCAGTCTGAGGACTAAGCCAGAATGTATGCTTCTGTGAACAGGCTGGGATGGGAACAAGAATGGTCACGGTCCCGAGCCCTGGGCCTGCCTGGCTCCTAGCTCCCGGCAAACCCTGAGGAGATGGAGGGGACATAGGGATTGCAAACACCCTTGCCCAGTAGGTGAACAAAGCTGTGGGCTGTCAACTTCTGGTGACGACGTCTGTATAGGCCAGGGAGAGCAGTCCCGCTTATGCCAGTGAGGGCAGGAGCTGTCCCAAAAGCGTGCTCCAGCCTTTTTAGAAACCGAGGCTCCCACAGGAGAAGAATGAGTGGGGTACCTCCTCTCACCTTGCTCTGGTGACCGGGCCACTATCCAAGGACCCCTGGGCCGCTCTCTTTGAAGTGCGGGAGGGGGTGAGGGAGCACCTTCACGCTCTTTGCTCACCTTCTCTCACTGGGCCATGCTGAAAGCTGGGCCTGGGTTTATAGACTGGGGACCCTCGCTGACCCGTGCAGGGCTGGTACCAGTGCACCATGGGTCTGGAGAATCCCAGGTAGTGGTTGCATCCAAGCACTTGGCAATGGGACCAGTGATACTTTGCATTACTGCTAGTGAGAGACTCTGTGGCCCTCTATGTGGGAGAAGGGTGGCTGCTGGAAGCTTTACTAGACTTCCTGCAGGCAGGCGAGGCAGCCTTCCTCTTCCTTCACCTGCTAGCTATGGAAGTAGAGGAGGGGGTAACAGAACCCAATGATGATAAAATTTTCGCTCTCTTCTTCTTGCCAAGGGCAGCCTTAGACAGCAGCATGTGGAGAAGGACATCACCCAATGACAAAGCAGATGGAAGTACCTGGGGGCACATCACTGAAGCCCTGTGAGGAGTCACCAAAGATGTGGGGGCAGTTCTCAAGCCAGTGGATACTGTAACTGTAGACGTCATCATTGTTACAGTCAAAGCAGTAACCAGAATGCCTTGCACAGCCTTCAAGTGATCAATTAATACAGACACTCGGCTCCCCCGAGAGGTCTAAGGAGGGCCAGAGCTCCCTAGGCCTCTCGGCCTCCTCAGCACCTGCAGCAGAGGTCAGGTTCAGTGAGGCAACCTCCCTACACCACGAGAATATGTGTCTACCTGAGGACAACTCCTCTGAGCAAAGAGAAACCAGGCTGGTCATCTCCCCCCCACCCTCGATGGCTCTCTACCGATATAGCAGTAGGAGTTAGTGAAGGGGAAACCCCTCCCTTGGGAGTTTAGAGGTAAGAAGGAACAGGAGAGAATCTTCAGTGTCACCAGTGGAGTACAGTATTGCACTCCGATGACACAAAGAAACTTTATTCTCTTTCTTCCTCCTCCTGGCAAACCTCACCCAATGTTTAGAAGGCAAGACTTGGCACTCTGAACATGGACTGTTCTGGTTCCATTCATGCCTATGGCATGAAACACAAGGTATGAGGAGCAACCTCAATATAGGAGAGGAATAAGTAACATGGCAGGTTCCTCCATGAGCAAAGCCTAAGGACGTGGTTTCCTAGCCACAGTAAGCTCATGTGGTTTCCTATCCACAGTAGGCTAAGTAATTGAGGGGCTTGCATAATGAAAAACAACAATCACACAATATATTTCAAAATCAACAAAAGGAAAATGCATAAGAAAGCAAATGGCAGTCGAGCAGAGAAGCACAGCGCCAAAAGCAAAGTGGTGTGCAAACTGATATACAGTATAAGTGAGCAGGGCTTTCCCCATACGGTACTGTCAGTAGTCAACAACCTTATCTGAAACTTAAACAGCCATTCCAGCTCACGTTCCTGAGCTAAATCCAAAACAAAGAACGAAGGTTTGAATTTATGTAGGAACAAATGTAAAATATGAGAAAATGTGTATTGAACTTAGAAACACAACTTCTTGAGATTATGTTGGAAGAGGAGGTGAGGTTCCCCTCAGATCCTGCCTCTACAAGGAACTAAGAACAGTGACAACCCAAGCAAATTGTCCCTGATACAATAGGAACTTGTGTGTGACCTCCCTGAGTTTGCTTAAGCAAGAATCCTCATACAAGATTCTTGTTATTGCCATAAACCATCAACTCTGCTACTCACTCTCTGTTTGGGAAAGAGGGTAAAAATCTTGAAGTTCAGCACCACTGACCTCAAGAAAGAAGGTTGTCCTACGGCCAAAACTGCAACAAGTTTGCCAGGACAGGCCAATATCCTAATACTGTATCCAGGTTACCTATAACAAAAAGTATAAGTTGACACCAACACAGACTTTGTTTGACCTTGGGGAAAGGTGATTGAGTCCCGACCAAAGACCTCCCTCCCAGTGAGTAAAGCTGAGGTATTACTGAGATGACCAAAATGTTCGTATCTGAAAAATACCCATCCTTTTAGTCACTCAAAAGAAGAGAGAAGTCGCTCCCCATCGACGTCTAGTGCCAATCTCCAGCATTACACACACCCACTAAGGGTGAGGTCCCATTGTGAACTGCTTCCACTGATTAACATCTCATATCTGCCAATAAATGCCTCTCATACAAAATTCAATTATTTATAGGGACTGAGAGAAGTAGTAACTCATAACCTTAAGTTAAAGAATATGCCAAGTGGGAAAGAGGGGATACCCCATTGCCTGTTAGGACCCAGTGTATATGGTTTTACCAAGAAAAATCTCTGTATTTTACTTTTATAATTTAAGGCACTCTATGTTCCGCTGGGATGGGGATGTTGCTCCCTACCCCAATAAAGACCAGAAGCTATATATAGGTTAGGTTAAGAAGCATTCCTGTCTTTCACTCTGACTTACGATGCTCTAGGTCAGCTTAGGTGGGGTAGTTCAGCCAAGCCATACAAGAACCCCAGTGCCCTTGGTTAGAATAAGTTAGGGAAAGTAAGTTTGGAATGCATCCCTGTAACTGGCCTTATGACGTCTTTGTACTCCATAATACTTTGTGATTGACAGCGATAAAATTATGAATGACAACTAGACCATCAAGGCTCTTGCAATTCACTTATTCTCAAGCCCTGCTAAAGGACTCTGTTTCCAACTAGAGTCCCCATTAACTGTTATATAGCTAGCCTATACTGTGGGTGGTAGGGGAAACAAAAAAGTGATTTTCACCAGCAATTTTTATCAGAAATGTATAAACATGATAAGCAGTGCTAAGAGAACCTGGGTCATGTCTATGGACAAAATTGACAGTAAAACAGTAGGCTTATTATCCAACTGTGTGACCTACCAGCTCCAGGGCTAAGTCTGCATGACTGGCATTAATGACAACAGACAGCCTAACCCCCAAAGCCAATAGAGGAGCTGCAGTACTGTGTTTATGAATGGCCACATCAGGCCAAAGAATAAGTCAGCTATATATCTAATATTGAGACATGTCAGGGGTTCAGGAGGAAGCAGAGCAGCCCCACCTCCTTCAGTCAGCATGAGGCTACATCAATCTAGACTAAGAGTTAGGTTACAGCTCATCCATTTTATTTACTTCTTCTTGTCTTCCAACTTGAAAACCTGGTTTTACCACTGCAATACCAACTGTTGTCTTAGCACGGGGCAGGTCTATTGAAGCCTACCAGTTTCACCAAGCTTTTATGACGAGAATGAACGTCACGTTTGTCAGTGCATCAAGCCTACGCAGACGAAAATATTTCACTTTTAGGCTACAATTACCCTAGTGTTACAGCTAACGTTCACCCTGTGGGTTAGGTGAAGCACAGCCTGGAAAATCTATGGTAGGCTATAGCCTACTGCCACGATCAGGTTTAGTACTTGAGGCTCTGCTCACAACACATCCAAGTTTCCACTTTTTTTTACCTATAACCTAAACACTATGAATGGTTTGAAACACACAATAACACACACTCGAAACCTTCTATTTCTTTCACTTCATCAAACATGGCCAAACGTCTACAGAATAGAATGCAGCACGAAATAGGGTCGCAGCAGCAGCAGCCTGGCCTTTTCACATAGCCTAGGCGCAACTCTCAATAACATCACGTATTTTGGTTCTAGAGTGAACAGTGTTCTGCCTAATGAACCTCCTCTGGCACCATCTAAATCATCC
This sequence comes from Macrobrachium rosenbergii, assembly GCF_040412425.1. Classification (NCBI taxonomy): domain Eukaryota; kingdom Metazoa; phylum Arthropoda; class Malacostraca; order Decapoda; family Palaemonidae; genus Macrobrachium; species Macrobrachium rosenbergii. The sequence goes on along the minus strand of NC_089750.1, from coordinate 40,947,135 downwards.
AACATTACTTTCACTTACCAGTTCCCCGAAAAGTGCTTTTAATCCTAGCTCATTGAAAGGGTAGGGGGAGGGGACGTTATTAGGCACAGTGTAAACAAACAGCAATATGGCGACCAACTGACAGCCACACGGGACGGGACGGGTGAGAATCCATCGTGAGATTACCAGAGCCACACCACCAAACACCTTTGGCTAAAGCGCCTGAAAGCTCGACCGGTGGTGGCCCATGCTCTTAATTAATATTAATTTTCTTCAATCTTACGGTATTCTTACACCAGAAGTTATGTTAAAACCTTCATTTCTTGTTTTGATTGTTAGCTTTCTTTGTTTTTGTTTGTAAAAGTTTACAGTTTTCGTAAAGAGAACCTTGCCGAATACTGTGCCGATTTTCATATGAATGTTTATAATACAGTGACTAAGACTGAGTACAGTATAGTGGCTGCTGATGGGAAAATGCATAACAATTAAAGAAAAAACGTTGTTTCAGGCATGAGTCTTTAGAACTAAACAGAGCGAAAAAGACGTAAAGGGGGCAAGTATTAAGGGTTAAAACTTAAATTTGCGAGAACATAAAAAAAACAAAGAGCCATTGCAATCACCGCCATTTGATAAGTAGGAAGACTGATTAAATCAAATTAAGGAAATCCGAGTAGCGGGAACAGATATGAATCAATGTTCAGAAAAAGGGCTCCCATGTGGTTTCAGTGATTGTGGACTGGCTCATTCTGTGTTTTAGGAACAAACTTGAAAAACTAATCGTGACTCAATTAAGCACCAAATCAGGTTAGGGCCGAACGTGATTGCGGTAAGAATATGATGCGTATATTGAATATGATGCGTGATATTGTATATATATATATATATATATATATATATATATATAAATATAAATAAATATATATATATATATATATATATATATATATATATATATATATATATATATATATATAATATATATATATATATATATATATATAATTACTAAAAATGCAAAGAAAACGAAGTGTACAATTGACCCGATGCTAATATTTGAAATTGTTGACATAACCAGATTGTGGGTAGTGTAAAATAAGAAATAAAGATACTGTAAGCACTAATGCATAAAAAGTGGAAATTAGAAAAAAAGGAAAACTAGGCTCACAGATAAAAGGTCAAACGATGAAGAAAGTGATATAAATGTAAATTGTAGAAGAAGAATCAAGTTCGAAAGAGAATCGTAATCGGCAAACTGGGCTGATCGTGGGAAGCACCTCGATCGAAAGGAAGTAACTAAGAATCATTTGTTCGTTTTAAATGAAGCCAGTGTGCTGAAGAGGGCCCTTGCTCCTCGGCAACCAGGAACAACTAAGAATCAATTTGGAATTGCTAGCGATTACTGTGAGTATTAGTTTCACACTGGGTGTGGCAAACAGCACCTTATTTAGCCTAGCTTTCCAAGTGATCGATTTGTAACATTAACTTCGAGACGAGAAAAACGGAAATGACAGAGACATTAAATTTGATTGACGCCATACAGATAAGGGGAAAGAATGCTGCAAATATCGAGAAAATTGTGAAAAGTTATAAGCCGATGGATTTTTATTGAGTGATTGTTCACATGTTACGACAATGTGGCTGTCATACTGGGCCATCTTTCGAGCGTTTAACTGAGCATTTTCTGAGCAAAAATCAAAAGCAGTATTTATAAACTGTGAGAACAGTAGTCTGAACTTGGCACGAATTCATGCTTCATGGCAAGACCATATAATTTTTAGCTTTTTGGTATAGATGACACCATTTACAATTTTTTGCTCATTCAACAACAATAACTGCAAACAGCTTGAGATTTCTGTTAATAATAAATCAGAAACACAGTGTCGTAAAAGAAAAACTAGATGTACTGTTTGTAGCTTTGAGAGCAACCAATGAGAATGGGAGCGCGACAGACAAAAAAAAGGTGTTCATGATATTTTGAAGGGCATGCTGACATTTAATTCCATTGTACTTTTACATAATAGGAAAAATCTTTCATCCTCTATTAGGCGCGTGCGGAAATATCTTTAGAATCCAAAAACTGATCATAGAAAAGCACACTGATAGCGATTTTTTAAAAAAGAAATGAAGAAAAGCACAAGAAAAGTCATGCCAAGAAGCACCTAATACGGGCAAGAATCATTGAGAAACATGGAGATTGTCCATCGAGGGGGAGGGGGGGGGGGGAATACGTGCCGAGGAATACCAGGAGAAAATGCCGGTAGCTTTCGTGCGGGCCGGACGTGTCTTTGAAGTGCTCTGCGTAAAAGTGCCTGACTTGCGCGATGTTCAGAGTGAAAACGAAAAAGAAGAAGGAAAAAGAGAAAATAAGTACTATAGAAATTAAATCAAGTAAAGGGAATATCAGTCTATCATACGAACATTTTCTCATAATTATCAATGCAGCACGTAACGATGCAACTCTGAAGAAAGCACTGGAGAAGGCTGAGTTAACCCCAATCGAGAAAGAGTCAGCAACCTGCTGACTTTGCTCTGGAGAAGTAGTTGATGAAGGAACGTGCTGTGATACTTGTGACACTTGGTTTCATTATGGATGCTCCGGTATAGAGCCCAGATACACACCCATACTTGGTAGTGAGAACGTACTGTAATCTGTAATAATTGTAAGAGGCCTGATCAAAGAACACAAAAAACTCATCGAAGATGAACTTGAAGAAATAAAAGAAAACACAGACATTAACAAAGTTGATTCAGGATTCGGTTCAGAAAACTAGTAACGTAATGATCAACATAGATGAAATCCAAAACAAAATTGACAATGTTGATGAAGGTGTAAAGAACATGACAAACATGGAAAAAAAAAGAAAAAAAAAGTGCTTCTGGTCAAATCTACAAACGAAGAGAGCACAGCAGAAAATGAAAAGAGACAAATTATGAGTCAAATAACGGCCCCAGTTGAACATGTTAAAACAACAAGAGATGGACACTTTTTTGTAAGATTTCCAGACAGGAAAAACTTAGAAATGGCAAAAATGGAGATTCAGGAAATCAGCAATATAACAGTAAATGATAAAGGTAAATTTAAAACAAAAATAAAAGTAGTCAATGTCCCGAAGGACGAAGGTGACAGTGTTGCTAACATTGTAAAGAAAAATCCATGGATAAATAACTTCATCTCTGAGAATGACGACCTAAAAATTGTAAAGAAAATGATAGCCAAAGATGACAAATACAAACACTATATTATCAAATGCACACCACAAATACGAAAGGCTATCTATGACAGGTGATAGATTGTTTACACTGTATAGCCGCTGCAAAGTATTTGATTGTTACATGCCCTATCAGTGCTATAAATGGCAGGAATTTGGTCATAGAGCAACAAATTGTAGAAATGACAAAGCTTGCCCTAGATGTGGTAAAATCACAAATCAAATGAATGTGCTAGCAGCATCTTCAAGTGTAAAAATTGTGTAAAGAAAAGCCATAGTGATACTAAATATAAAACATATGATGGCAATAAGTGCACAGTTTATAAAGAATATGTATCAAAGGTAAAAAATAATAAGGACCATGGCTTTGAATAATAATCTCTATGCAATTTAATAAACATACCGTCCGTATGAAATAAAACTAACACTATTAGAAATCTGATAAGTGATCCGGAAGTGAAGAGCATACAAGAAGAATGCAAATTTAAAAAGGAACTAAAGACTCTCATATTTTGCAGGGGCTACGATACTGACGAGAAAACACTGAAAGACAAGTATAAAATATAAGAAGTACCTTATTTCGAAAACGTACATGGGCCCGCCAGAGAGGGAATTATCCCTGTGGAGGCATGAAACCAAACAAAGTGAATCAAAGTGAAAGCTAATGTACTGAGTACTGAAAAGAAACTCTGGCATCTCGACGAGTGTTATGGACTGCTTGATTACACAAACAGCCACAAAATTTTCTCGCTTGAGAGACTCAGATTCACGGTTTAGATTTCAACTAGATGCGCAAGGTAGTTTCTAGAGAATCTGAAGACAAAAACTTGTAACAAGCTATTCAGGCGACAATGATATGCCGGAATTAAAAAGAGAAACTGAGTACTGTAGAATGATAATAAGTAAAAGACTGTGAGGTCAAAGAAGACAGAACTGGGTACTGATTGATTTGTTACCTGGGTATAAGGTATACATAGCAGCGTGCGGACGGAAACGTGGTGCCTGACCCCAGATCTCCGTGACCCGCACGCTGAGTGAGAGCAATTTGTGTTTGTTAACAGTCAATCAAATAACAATAACAAGAGACATAATGTACATATAGTGATAAAATATGTACTGGCGAAAGGCCAGGAAATTCTACATACACATACGAGTATATACAAGAGATTCTTGCTGCGTTGATAGATGCGATGCATGATCGTAATTAATGGGTAAAGAAGACGTCTTTACCAGTACTCCCCCCCCCAAGACAATTATTATGAAATAATGATTGGAAGATCTATTAAATGTTAATCACGGTATCTTCTTGGGAGCAGGAGCTGACCCCGAGTTCTTGAGTCGTCCGGCGGTTTTGCCGGGCGGATGCCATCCTTAGTGCGGCTCTTGGGACATCCTCGGCCTCGTTTCGGGATGCCGATCTCTTCATCCGAGGTCTTGTTTTGTGGATGAATTCTGGGACGTCTACCGGTTTCCTTCCCAGGTTCCGTTGTCCAGTAGGAAGGCTGGCTTTAACCTATCGATAGATATCCAGTCTTCCCGCCATGGATGTTGATGAGGTAGGCCTTGGATGTTCTACTGATGACTCAGCATGGTCCTCTGTATGGTCTGGTCAAGGGTGGGCGGTGGGCGTCGTTCCTCGTGAAGACGTGTGTACAGGTTTTCAGGCCTTCTGGGCTGAAGTTATGGGTCCTGTCTGCGAAAGTTTTCCGGCAGGGTGCGAACTTTTTTGCAATTTCTCCTAGTCTTGGAAGGGGTGTATCCAGGTCATCCAGCTCCATGGGGAAGAATTCTCCAGGTACGGCTAATGCTTTGCCATAGACTTTTTCTGCAGGAGATTCCTCGCCGTTTGCCCTTGATGCAGGACCCAGGGCAGGTTCGCCTTCCAATTCTCGTCAGTACAACGTGCCATCAGAGCTGCTTTCGATGAACGGTGGGTCATTTCCACCATACCGTTGGCCACAGGGTTGTATGCCGTCGTACTGTGGAGTGTTGTCCCCATCAGGCATGCCAGGGAGACCCAGAGTTCTGACAAGAATGCCAGGCCCCTGTCTGTAGTTATATCATCTGGCACACCGAAACGACTTTTCCAACTTGATAGTAGGGCTTCTGCGCAGGCGCTTGTTGATGCTTCTACCACTGGGGTTGCTTTCGGCCATCTTATGGAATGGTCTATGACAGTCAGGAGGTATCTGGCGTCCCCTGATTGCAGCAGAGGTCCTACGACATATACGTAGATGTGCTTGAAATGCCGTCGTGGTTGAGGGAAGTCTCCAATGCCTGATTCGTTGTGCCTTGTGATCTTACTCATCTGGCACGGTATGCAGTTCTTCGCCCATTCTTGTACGTCCTTCCTGATTCTGTGCCACATGAATTTCTCTGTCACCAGGCGCACTGTTGTTCGTCCTGATGGATCGGACAGCCCGTGGATGATGTCAAACACCTGCTTTCTTTGTGACGCGGGTGTCAGGGGACGTGGGCGGCCTGTGCTGGTGTCGCAGAGAAGTGTCGATCTGGATTCACCTATTAGCACATTTTCCCACTTCAGTGAGGTAAGTGCAGTGCGGTAAGCTGCCGTTTCCAGGTCTGCGGCCTGTTCCTTTGCCAGGTCTTCATAGTCTATGCCCAGAAGGACTGAATTTATTTCAATACTTGATAGGGCGTCGGCTACCGGGCTCATCTTGCAGGGGATGTAACTGATGGCCCATCCGAATTCGGAGATAGCAGCCAGGTGCCGTTGCTGACTTGCCAACCGTGCCTCTCTTACCTTCATGAATGCATGTACCAACGGCTTGTGGTCTGTCAGGATTGTGAATGGGCTGCCGTCCAAGAGGTACTTGAAGTGCCGCACAGCTTGGTAGATTGCCAGCAGTTCCCTGTCAAATGCACTGTAGCAGGTCTCCAGCAGCTTTAACTTGTGGCTAAAAAACACAAGCAAGTGGGGAAAACCGTCTGCTATCTGTTCCATCACGGCTGCACAAGTGACGTTGCTGGTGTCGGTGGTAAGTCTCAGGGGGGCGGTGGGGTCTTGATATGTTAAGGTGGTGGCTTTGGCGAGGGCTTCCTTCGTCTGTTTAAATGCCTTTTGCTGTGGGGCTTCCCAAGTCAGTGATTTTGGCTTCCCCTTCAGCACTCCAATTAGGGGATGCATGATGTGGGCGATGTCTGGCATGAATCATTCGTAGTAGTTGACCATGCCGAGGAACTCCTGCAGTGGCTTGATCGTTTTTGGTGTTGGAAAATCCTTCACTGCATCCACCTTGGAGGCCATGAGGCGGACACCTGTCGGAGAGACCTCATGTCCCAGGAAGTCTACCTTCTCCACTCCAAAGGTACATTTGTCGAATCTGACAACCAATCTGTTCTCCTGAAGGCGCTTCAGCACAGCCCGGACATGACCCAGGTGCTCCTCCGGGGACCTGGAGAAGATAAGGATGTCGTCTGTGTAGCAGACGCAGAAAGGTAGGTCCCCCAAGATGCTGTCCATCAGGCGTTGGAATGTGGTCCCGGCTTTCCTGAGGCCGAAGGTGGAGTAGGAGAAGGTATATGTCCCGAATGGTATGATGATGGCTGTCTTCGGAACGTCGTCGGGATGTACTGGCACTTGAAAATAAGACTTGAGCAAATCCATTTTTGTGAATATCTTGGCCCCGTGCAGGGCTCCTGTTAGGTCCTGCATGTTTGGCAGGGGATACTGGTCCGGTGTTGTCACTAGATTCAGCTATTGATAGTCCCCACAGGGCCTCCAGGAACCATCTGGTTTCTTCACTATGTGGGGGATGCCCATGGACTCGATGCCTTTTTGCAGATACCCATCCTTTCCATATCAGCGAATGCTAGTTTAGCATCCTGGAGTTTCTTGGGCAGCAGGCGGCAGAACTTGGCATGTGTTGGCGGGCCTGTGGTGATGTGGTGATGGATGCTGTGCTTGGCCTGGGTACCTGGCACCTGATGCACTTCTGGCTTGAAGACATCTGGGAATTCGTGCAGGAGGGCGCTGTATTTGTTCGATGAGATGGAGCATATGGCGGGCATTTCCAGTCCGGCAGAGAGCGGTTGGACGTGGCAGGTTCCGGTATCCATCAGGCGTTTTCGGCCGATGTCTGCCAGCAGTCTGTGTTGTGTGAGGAAATCGGCACCTAGTAAGGGAAACTTGACATCCACGATGATGAAGGGTGTTACAGATATAATAGACATTGTATTACTCAAGGTAAGTTAATTTTATACCCTTAGGTTCAATAGACTGTAACAATAAAGAAATATCAAAAGGTAAGTGAATGATAATACGATAGTACAAAAGTTAAATATTATTATTTAAAAATTATTAACAGCAAACAAGAAAAAGTACAATTTGGCAACTACGTATCAGAAAAGTAAATTATCATGAATTTGAAACCTTAGAACAAAATACAATTTGTTATTCAACCTTTACAATACAAAACTTATACTTAAGTGATTGACATGTCAAAGAAGGTAAACTGCTTCCCTGCCGGATACCAGGTTCTGGTGAGCTGAGTGGAGACTGATGACAGAAGTAACACAATAGTCAAAGAAATATAGGCCGGGTGGAGATAGAGTAAAATCAAGGAGTTTAAAGACAGGAACAACCACTACTTCCGAAGGACAATAGAAAAAATGGTATACGGAGGGGAAACAATCATACAAAAATAAACATGAAACTTAACTATAAAATTTACAATAAAATGTGGAAGGTGTTACACCTCCCCCTAGAAGATCAAGCCCAACGGAGTGGCTTGATCATAGTTGAGCACCTTCCATCTCCTGAGAAGGCTGAGAATGGGTACGTGATAAGGCATCCACGAATATGTTGTCGCTGCCCTTAAGATGCTTGATGTGGAGATTGAAGTTCTGTTGTAAAGGAGATTTTCTTCTCTTTCTGTTTTGTATGATTTTTAGTCTTTCACTTTTTACCTTGGTTTCTTCTAAATATGTCCCTCAGCATCGCTTCACCGATGATGTGCTATCTTCTTTATTTTAATTAATTTAAGTATGGATAACTCTCAGAAAGGCGTATAGAGACGAGATCGGTAATTTCTTCACTTTAATTGGTACTTAGTATTATAAGGATCAGTACAAATTTAACAAGTTACAAAGATAGAAACGAAATCACTCTGGAGCTATAAACTTAGACTCAGTCTCTATGGGGAGCACGGAAGCGAGGGGAAACGTACTCTCCCTTGAAGGACACAGTTCTGACCTGTTCTCTCCTGGCGTTCTCCAGCCTGTTGAACCCCTAGAATTCTTGTTATTTGCAATCTCCACCTCCTTCTAGCCTTATTGGAAGGATTAATCAGCAAGGCCTCCCCTTCAAGTAGCTGATTGGAAGGACTGTAGTGGGTGTGATTCAAATCTCTCCTTAGAGGACTTGATTGGAGGTGATCTTAGGAGGGTGTGTGAAAGACCCCTCCCTAGTATGTTTGATTGGAGGTTGTAGAAGTACATCACTTTGTCCAGCCCCCAATTTCCTGGAATTTCCATGAAAACGCCTCCCTGAGAAGGCGGGGTTATAGAACCAGCTGCTGTAAGCATTTAGGCTGTGCTGACTCATGAATTGGTTAGCTTAATCACGAGGCCATTATTTCTCACTTTTACGACTGTTTTTATGGCTTCAACACGATATACTGCTTATGGTTCATGCAAACATCCTGCCTCGATCAGCGTATTGGAATCACGATAACAACAACAGCTTTTGGGCGTTATCACTGTGTTCTTTGCCTCTCTTTTTATTCTTACTTCTCTCTCCTAACTTTTTCTCTTTTCTATATTTCTCTCTCTCTCTCTCTCTCTCTTTTCCTTTTTCTCTTTTCTATCTAATTTCCCTATCTATTCTACACCACAACACTGTAGGTATAATGTCCACCGAAGCAAACGTTGATTATGGGCCTTTGTGCGTTCCAAAAAGGTCAAAGGGTTGTGGTCAGTGTATACGAGAATTACTGAGGCTCCCTGCAAGTAACACTCATATTTCTGGAGAGCAAGAACCAAGCTTAATAGTTCCTTCTCTATAGTGCTGTACGATAACTGATGAGTCTTGAATTTACTAGAAGTATAGCTGACTGGATGAAGTATCCCATGACAGGCCCCCATTATATTGTTACAGATATAATAGACATTGTATTACTCAATGTAAGTTAATTTTATACCCTTAGGTTCAATAGACTGTAACAATAAAGAAATATCAAAAGGTAAGTGAATGATAATACGATAGTACAAAAGTTAAATATTATTATTTGAAAATTATTAACAGCAAACAAAAAAAGTACAATTTGACAACTACATATTAGAAAAGTAAATTATCATGAATTTGAAACCTTAGAACAAAATACAATTTGTTATTCAACCTTTACAATACAAAACTTATACTTAAGTGATTGACATGTCAAAGAAGGTAAACTGCTTCCCTGCCAGGTACCAGGTTCTGGTGAGCTGAGTGGAGACTGACGATAGAAGTGAAACAGTAGTCAAAGAAATATAGGCTGGGTGGAGATAGAGTAAAAGTAAGGAGTTTAAAGACAGGAACAACCACTACTTCCGAAGGACAATAGAAAAAATGGTATACGGAGGGGAAACAATCATACAAAAATAAACACGAAACTCAACTATAAAATTTACAATAAAATGTGGAAAGTGTTACAATGGCCATTCATGTTTATGGCCCAGGATGGATATTCTGTGGGTCTGAGTTCTGCAGCAGCAGATGGGGCTTCCATTTGCAGCCACTAGTGTGGCTGCTGAGCCAGACGTGCAGTCCTCCCCTGGTGACGGAAATACTGAGTGCATAGGCACCGTGTCTATCAGCATCCGTCGTCCCGATATGGCATCGTGGATGAAGAGTCCTACTGGCTGGGATTCTCTAAGGTTTGCAGCCACTGCTGCTATGGGTGGCTGCTTCCTAGTTTTTTGTGAAAGAACAGGGGCTCAGCAATTCTTGGCGTCCTTTCTGAACCTCCGGTGGAAGTAACACCAGGCTGGATTTGTCCTTGTCTCCTGCTGCTGCGGCGGTGCCTTCTTCCTGTATACCGTGTTTGTGTCCCACTCTTCAGCTTCTTCTGCTACCAGGCTGCAGGTGTTGTGGCGTGCTTGGAGGCCTTGGTGGCCTTGTGGAGTTTGTGTGCAAGGCTCACCAATTCGTCCATCGAGAGCACATCTGCTTCCATGATTTGTGCCCTCACCTCCCGCAGAAGGCGCCGCAGGAATATTTCCTGATCTCCCTCCTCTGTACGTCTGAGTCGAAGCCTGGCAGCATCAGGAGACTGCGTAGTTCGTCCCAGGCATCCCTGGGTGATGTGTCCCCCAGGGGCTGGTTCACCAGGTCAAGGACGCGTTGGGCTCTCTCTGCGATGGGCATGGAGTATGTGTCAATGAGTTTCTTTCATAGGTCTTCATACTTGACTTTGCCCAGCTGCGAGTCCAACCATGGGATGATTCTGTTGAAGACCTCCTCCAGCAGTGTTGTCGTGGTGATGTCTGCTTTGGTTTCCTCATCTGTGATTTTAGCTACATGGAAATGGATGTCTGCCCACAGGAACCAGGATGCGGTATTTTGCTGCGAGAGCAGTGGCAGTTTCATTGCCTGGGTTATTGCTGCCTTCAAAGGCAAGAGGGGGACGCAGAGGATCTGTGTGTCCTTGGAACGACTTTCTACCTCAGTGTCTGACATTTTGACTCACATCAAAACGCGAAATAAGCGCCGTATTTAGTCCATTAATGGTGTTTGGGGCTCGTTAGAAGTCAAAACTATACAAGGTGTGGTCCGTTAATGACTCATGAATACTGTCGACGTGAATCGTAAATGGCAGGGCCAAACCGTTCGAGAACGCCAGAACGTACCTGAAGAAGGTACACCGTAATTAGTCCATTAGTGGTGTGGGTGTTCTCCGAGGAAGGAGCTTTCAGAGGTCTAGACTTTGTTGCTGTATGGTTCTGTTAAAGGCTCTCTGAAGGTAAAGCGGCCGTAGTGAGTCCGTTAATGGCAGAGCCAACACCGCTGTGTTTACCGTCACTCTGGGGTCACCAGTTGTGAAGTCAAAGACGACAGAACTGGGTACTGATTGATTTATTACCTGGGCATAAGGTATACATAGCAGCGTGTGGACGGAAACCGACCCCAGGTCTTCATGACCCACATGCTGAGTGAGAGCAATTTGTGTTTGTTAACAGTCAATCAAATAACAATAACAAGAGATATAATGTACATACAGTGATAAAATATATATTGGCGAAAAGGCCAGGAAATTCTACATAAAATATATACACGAGATTCTTGCTGTGTTGATCGATGCGATGCATGATCGTAATTAATGGATAAAGAAGACGTCTTTACAAGACCACTAGACCGAGTTGGCGCAACTAAAAGGTACAACTGATTTGTTAACACTTGCAGTTTCATATAGAGATCTTGCTGTAAAAATCCAAGAACTGAAACAAGCAAAATTTTCTAACAACTGGGATTTCTAACTGCTTGTTAGAAAAGGGTGCTGGCCACCTGTTCAAAGATGGCGTCACCTTTTGAAAATGTTATATTTGCAGAAAAAAATGTGAATATCATAATGTTATCTGGTTTGGGAGCATCTAGTGGATGGAATATGTATTTTTTTTAATTCAGTAATTTATTTATCGATCTGTGTCGTTATAAAATGTTCCATACCACACAAAAATTGAAAACCCTTACATAAAACATGGGATTCAAAAAGATGGCCTATAAAATGGTTGCCATAAAAGGCTTTCTTCTATGAAGAATACTGTAAGACATAGGCTATACCAAAATAGTTTTTAAATCATCTGGTATATTCAGTGGGAAATCAGACAGTTTAGACTTATATGTTTTTCATACTGAAATAATAATGGTATGATGTTTATATTAACATTAGTAAGTCTGCAAGACTGTAACCATAAAAAGAAAAGAATTGTCGTTAAGTGAGTAAAAAGTTACGAAACTAATGATGGAAATGTCAATTTAGTAGGACCTTTGAAAAAGTGTTCTTGTAAGAAGGAGATAGCAACACGTTGGATGCTCAAGCTGAATTATCAGCTGAAGATGATATATGCCATTGCCTTTGGAGAATATTAAAGTGGTTAGAGAAAAAGCGAAAGAAACATGGGAAAAGGAAACAAGAAAAAACAATCTAGTGGTACATAACGTTGAAGAATGTTTAGCCTGCATTGAGAAACAAATGACAACGCTAAGTGTGAAAAGTCTTAAAATAATAGAAACTTGGTTGTCAGAAGAAACTTGCCAGCAGGTAAAAGACTTTACCATTACCATCAGGCAGGGTTCTCTGGCTGTGGCTGACACTGACGGCCTGCCCCCACACAGACAATGCCTTGACTGTGACCTGAGGTCGAAACAATAGGAACAATAATTGCAGGAACGATGGCAAATTACAATTGTTTTCATACAGAGCAAACATGGATCAAGTCTGAGCCTCAATGAAGAAACATGTGCCAGCAGTGCTGGATCTTTCATATAAATACCATAAAGTAAAAAACCTCTTAAAATGGACCTTCAGGTCACTTTAGGCTGAGACTAATTGACTCAGTTTGGAGAAACAGTGGGAAGTCACTGGAAAGATGTTCAAGCTCAGCAGAGACTTAATTTCTGGCCCTTGCTCCGGAAACACTATCCTGGCAGCCTGTGAACGATGGAAGAAGAGCATGCCATTCACCTTCTCCTGGCCCAGAGAATGCACAGGTCATCACAGCAATCCAGTGCAGGCTCTGGCCCTTGAAGATAACGGATAGGGCTTCCGCCTCTGAGGCTGCTGGATTGTGGCGTCCCTTCCTGCAACGACAAGAACATCTGTGTCATTTGCTTTAACCGGGGTGAGGGCTCCATGTTCTGTGGCATATTTGGCATGGGGTGCCGCGTCGTGTCAGACTCTCCGATGAAGAGCACTTTAGCCAGTCCTGGAAACCCAGTCGTTCTGCCTGGGAGTGCCAGCTGAACGCCTTGCTGTTCCGCTCCAGCAATGACAAGGGTCCCCTGTAGGGCTTAGTTATCTGGTGGAACGGACGTCTGCCGAACTGGAACAACTCTGTCTTGTTGGATGACAGCTGTCGGCATGAAGGTGGTGCTTTGTCGAGTTGGATGGAATTGTGTTCTTGTCTGCCACGCACTGCAGTGATGGGGAGTGGCTTCCTCCGTGACCACGCTTGGACCCTGGTCTCAGGTTTGTTCAGCTGGATGGGGTGCCGCCGGCTTGGGGCGGTCCATCAACCCGATAGGAAGATGTGATGTTTGTCCTTGCTGCAGCGGGCCATTGAGGGATGACTTTAGGCACCTGTGGAATCGTGCACCAGCCCGTTGGCCGCTGGGTTTTCCTTTCTTGGTGTGGTGCGTGGTTCCCAGCAGTGGAGCCAGGGCAGACCATCTACAACTGAGAGACAAGCGGTCTTTGGTTCTTTGATGTGGTCCGGGAGTGTAACCCTAACTGGAGAGCAGGGTTCAGAAAATCACGTGACATCCTGCACTTTCTGCATCACGGTTTGATCACCTAGCAACAGAACGAGCCTGATCACCGCAGGAGAGGTAATGAAGTCTGGTTATCCGCCTGATGGGGAAGGCCCCGAGCTGACGACGTCGATTCACTGCATCATCTATTTCCTGGCTGACTATGAACTTGTCTAGCCACTGATACTCCAGTGCAAGCTGTGACCCCCCAGATATTACTGGTCTGGCAGTGTTTGGTGGCAGGCACTTTGTTTTGCCCAGGCTGGTGAGATGTTTGCACCCCGTGCCAGGCACGAACTTTTTGAAAACAGTTTGGTTGCTGTCTTTCCTGCCAGTGTTCTCCTTGGTGAGGTGCCGTGAAATATGGAGATGCTAGTTCCATGGAAGGAGGTAGTGAGGCTGGAACCAGATGGGGGGCTGGCCTGTCGATGATGTCACAGAGCAGGCTGGGGCCTGAACAACCCTTTCACGCCCCGCCACTTGAGGGATGTGACCACACCCTCCTCCATGCTTGGGTTTCTGGGTCATCTCTAACTGTGCTCTGGCAGACCTCCAGGTAATCTGTCATAAGAGCACTGAGGCCAACTGATGACTTGGAGAGGGCAGGTTTCTCTTCCTGGTTTTGGCATAGACCGGGAGTCCCATGAGACTGGGAACAGGTTTCTCTGTCTTGGCTGAGAGAGTGGCGCTGCCTCTTTGAAGACCATGCGCCCCCTGAACTGCATGAAGCGTGAACCAGTGGCTGGTGGTCTGTGAAGATTGTGATGGGCGTCCAAATCCAGGAGGAACTTGATGTCAGCCCCATGCTCAACCATCCCGCAAACTGGAGCAGGTGCTGTAGGCGGAATCTCTGTACTGAAGCCTTTTGCTGAAGAATGTGCCATCAAACTGGTGGGCTGATGATCAAGATGATTTGCTTTCAGAACAGCACTGCAGGCGAGCAATGGCATCTGTCGCCAGCTGAAAGGATCAGGGATGATTGAGCAAGGCGGTTTTCCCAGGGCATCCTTTTGAAATGCAAGTAAACATCTCCTGCCAGCTGGCTGGGTCCCCAAGTTCTGGGACTTTCTGCCTTTTAGGACTTCCGTCTTTGGGGCGTGGAATTTACATCCCGGGACTGAACCGCCTTGTTCCAGACGTTGTTGGTAGATCCCAAAACTCCTGGACGGCCTTGATGACTGGGTGTCTGAACAAAGGCTGTTTTCACTTTCGATGTAAGAGGGCGGACGTTCGACAGAACTAGTGGAGGAATTCTGCTTTCTGACTCAGTGCTACCTTGGTCTTTCTCAAACGGACGACTCAGGTAGGCCTTTTCTCTTGGAGGCGCTGGAGGCTGCTTTGATGTGTCCTGTGCAATGACATCCCCACCAGACCTGGAAAATATGAGAATGTCCATCACTAAGTATCAGACACATTCAGAATTTCAAGTCCCCAGGATGCCTGTCCATGAGATCAGATGGAAGGTGGCCACTTTCGTCCTCAGCCCGGAAGGTGGAGAACTTCATTGTCACACTGGTTCCCGGGGCGTTTTGATGGCTGTCTTGTTGCTGGTCTGTCATTGGATTGTCGCAACAGGTACCAGTTTAGTGATTTAAACAACAAGGTCCAGTTTAGTGAATATTTTGGCCCCGCATTTAAAGGAGGCCGCCTCTTGCATGTTGGGTTCATCCAGTTGTGGTCGGGCATTATCTGTTGCAATTCATTGAATTTCCTGAAGTCGCCGTTCCTCTCCAGCATTGAGCCATCATGGTCTGCACCATGATGACTTGGGGGAGGATGTGGACTGGAGGCTTTCCTGCAGATGCCCATCTGACCAAGACAACACAAACTCCAGTTTGTTTTTTCTACTGCTCAATGAAGGCGCTGATTGGGGAAGCACATTCTGCCATGATTTCACCCTTTTGAGTCACTATATGGTGGTTATCCTTTTGGCTTAAACAAAGCACACATTCCTGTAGGGAACCAACAGTAGGTGTGCATCTCCCTGGGGGCACCTAGCGCTGATGGTTCATCCAGTGCCATTAACGGGAAGACCGGCAGATCTGTACACCATCCGCTTGGCCCCCACGTACAGCAGGCCATCATGTGCGCCCCGGCCCCAGGAGTGGGGTCTCCCGCGTCCGGCACATCCTGTCCCAGGAGTAACTCTGGCCTAACTATGGAGATCGGTCAGGAGCCTGTTAGAAGGGAGAGCATTTGGGACACTAAACTAAACGGCCGTCTACTAGTCTAAGACTGGTTAGTAAAGCTGGATTAGCTGGTCACTGGACCCTGGGAAGACTGATTTAACAGCAGTGATGTCGACCAGCATCATCCTTGCCGTGCAGACGGTGTCACTCTTTTACATTTATTAATTTTTTTGAAAATTGCCCTGAGTTATTCGAAAGCCATGGCGGCCATTAGGATCTGGTCCGCCACCCCAAGATCCATGGTTGAACGAGCAGGGCGAACAGGCATTATTTCTCATTATAATTATTGTTTCTACCTTTTCTTAGACCTCCATCTGCTGTTTAAAGGTAAACTGTACTGGAAAGCTGGCGAAACATAATGATTCTGAAATACTGTTCAGGCTGGAAGAGCTTTACCGGCTTGTGGCAAATTTTACATGCCATTCTAGTGAAAAATTAGCCAAAATCTGTCGAGGTGTTGCTGCCATCTTGGAATTTCCGCCATATTAAATGGTGTAGCGTGAGCGCCTGGTTTCTGATAGAGGGAGGAGTTGGCGAAGAGACTTGTGCAAAATTTCATGAAGTTGTTTCACTATCTGAACGATTCTTATGAAATATGGTTATCTGCTGCACTAAACGAGATCTTTTTACAAATGAAGAACTGCTCTGCAAATTTTTCTAACAACTGGGATTTCTAATGCGCTGTTGTGAGTGGTCGGGAGGGCCAAGTTACGGGTCACCTACTTGAACTGTTATGGGATTTGGTAAAAAATCCGTCCGCGAATATCATAATGTTATCTGCATGAAGGAGGGGAATATGTATTTTTTGAACAAGTAAAATACATTCAGTAATTTATTTATCGATCTGTGTCGTAATCGATGTAATCTATGTACACTAAAAATGACATGATTCTCGCATAAAACATGGGATTCAAAAGTGGGCCTATAGCAATGTTGCACTGGCTATCTTCTTGTGAAATACTGGAGCCAAGACATAGTCGCTATGAGTCCGCTAATGGCTCCGGAAATCATCTCACCAACTAGTGGTGTCAATGAGCATTAGTTCCAGACTTATAGTTTTGATACTGGAGAATACTGTACTGATGCTTTATATTAGGCCTTAGTAAGTCTGCAATTATCTCTGAGACAATATTGTCGTTACCTGAGGTAAAAACAATGAAACTAATGATGGAAATGTCAATTTAGTAGGAGTACAAAACATTCTTGTCCACAATAGATGGATACAGTCTTGATGCCCCTGAATGAAGAAACATGTGATATGATATATGCCATTGCCTTTAAATATTAAAGTAAAGAAAAAATGATTAAAAACATGGGAAAAGGCACAAGAAAAAAACAATTGAGCTTGTAGAAAACGTTGAAGTCAATGTTTAAAGAAAACAAGCACAGGAGACTTAATTAATGGTGCAAAACACTATCCTGGCGAAAATGTCTTGAAATAATACAAAACCAGCAATTTAGGAAAATCAGAAGAGGACCATAATCTTAACCTAAGTGAACGGAGTCAAAGATGTAGATCAAGGCTAATATTAATCATAATGAAAAATGAAAAGTAAAGAAGGGCAATAACTAGGAAATAAAAGACTCTCAGGGGATATTCTAGAGGCAAGAAAAAGTAGAATCTTTATAGTACCAGACTTACAATGCAAAGAGAGGGAACAAGACAAGTTACTGAAGGAAGAATTCAAACCAAAGCTCAATAAAGGAGAGGAATGGTATATATAAAGAAAGGCAAAATACATAGATGTCAAGCATGCGCTGCCGTGTGAAAGAAAGGTGGCTCTAAAATATGATTTCTGGAAGCTACACCTGACTGAGAGCGGGGTGGCGCTCCAATGAACAGAGAAAAGGTGCAAATGAAAAATACTCTAAATTACCAATAGGTGAAAAAAAGGATTGAAGGTAAACTTGGGATGTCCACTAAACAGTATAATTCACTAATTAAATTAGAAGATGAAATATGTACAGGAGCTATCAAAGGAGCTCCGTGGCACGATTCAAGAATTACATTGCACAAAGTATCACAAATGTACTCGAGCAAAGTGCCACAACTGCAAATCTTTATACACTGAACCTTTCCAGGCTAACAAGCAAAATAGAGTTCGGAGAGAATCCAAAGATGCACAGCAAGGGGTACGATGAGCAAAAGCATTTGCACTGTTGATTGTCCAGATATCTTGACTGGATATGGCACCTGGGTATGCAGGAAAGTGGCATCGTTGACCTACAGTTGATCTCACACAACAGGGACTCAAAATCACGGATCTGCAAGAGCAAGAGAGTTGAAACACATACGAATGGACTCGAATGTAATGAAAATGAATTCACGTAGGCTAAGTAGACAAGCACTGTTTAGTAATAATTAAAATCTATTGGCAATACACAAACGTGCGAATGAAACCAAAGCAAGTCACTATTGATTACAATTCCACCACAATCAAAATCACAGGGCTCTCTGAAGGAGAGGGGCAGGAATAGGGTTACAGGTATTTGGGAGAACAGGTATATAAACACAATAAGGATAGTTAAGGGGCCAACAAACAACTTCCGATCACATAATCTAAGGTGCGTGGACAAGGCATGAGGATCATAGAGCCAAGTTTCTGCAGTAGGGCGTCAGCAGAAGCGTTGGCACTCAAGGTTCCCCAACATAGGAGAAGTACAACGAAGGTTGGGGGGCTAATAGGACATCAGTGTGTAGAAGTGAGTAACTGGATACGTGAATCTTCAGCATAGCAGCATAGGAATGCTCCAAGTAGGACTCGGGCAAAGTTTCTCGGCATCTTCTGGACAATGGGACGCCGTCAGGTAATTCAGCAGGGGTGACGTCTGTGGGAGGCGGCTAGCATCAAGTGTCCAGTGGCGTGAAGTCGGGAGAGCAGACTAGCTGAGTAAGGTTTGACTAGCGGGTGTGTGTGGAGTGCCAGGAGGATGGCGACATAGAGTGGCATTGTAGAGGTGGGAAGTACGGGGTATATAAGCGGGGTATCTTCGGAAGAAGGTTGGGCAGAGTGTCTATGAGCAGGGAGATACCTGAAGGAGGATTAGCATAGACTATACTAGCGGTGTGGCTTCTGAAGAGGGACTAGTGCAGGTTGCACTAGCAGTGTGATGTCTGGATGGTGACTAGCAAAAAAGGGTCTGTTGGAGCCAGCACATATACGAAGATCGGAGCCACCGACGGTTGTACTTGACACTTCTGACAGCCTCCTCGTAGTGTGTCGTTAATCCGGCTAGGTACCTGGAAAGGTCATTTATCAGGGTCAGGTCAGATTCAGTAATGACTTGCGGTAGGGTCCTGCACTTTGTTTCTCATTAGACACCTGTACTGGCTTATCTGGGCCTGGGAAAACATGGGAACGCTTCGGTGTGAAAACATCAAAACAACTAGAGCTTCTTTTGAAATGTACATTAATTCATATTCGGGAGATAAATATTCTAATTTACTTATTTTCGCAAAATCAAGAGGAAAAATCACGACAAACGTAGAAGGCATTTGTGACATAGAAAAGAAAATTTCCATTAGAGCCAAGAGGGCACCACTGCCGATCCACAAGAAAGATAGCTGATTTAGCCTAAAACAAGAAGAAATTCTATATATATATATATATATATATATATATATATATATATATATATATATATATATATATATATATATATATATATATATATGTGTGTGTGTGTGTGTGTGTGGAAATTCCCCACACCACAAACTTTTCGTGGTGTTTTTTTACTAACATATTTTCATATGATCTGTTTCTTTCTGTAGAGTTGTTAGTATCGTCTGTTGTCATAAGAGAGTTACTGATTTTATCTTTTATTGTGAATTGCCTTCTATCAGGTAACCATCAGACGAGAACTTTTAAGAGGTGCTAAATAATGAGCAGGAGAAAAGTTACTGCTACTTTATTCAGGACGCAGGCCGTTTATATAGCAGCGAACTGACGTCACACAGAGGAATACAATAGAATCTTGGTGACCTGAGGTCAATTACTCTCGACAATAATTACAATGGATAAATACAAGTTGAGTTGGCTGATCTAACAATATTCTAATACATGTGAAAAAGAGACATATACAAAATAAGTTGGTCACTGTAAGCAGGTTGAGACATACTCGGCAATAGTTGGTTCCTTTACTGTTGAGAAGAAGGTTACAGATCAAGGGATGAGCCAGTACTATCCTTGCCCGGACTCCGTGCAAAGAGATACACACAATCGGGAAAACATATCGTACAACATTAGGCTGAACATTCCTACACCTCCCCTCTAAGATTACAGCTCCACATTTAAAGCAGATAAAACATAAACATTAATTTCTCCTTTCAATTGCAAAAATTAACAAAACTGGCAGAGGTAATAACACATAAAACAAAAGGAATTCAGCTATAATAAAGATAGTCCTTCGGACACTGCGCTGAAACATACGTCAAGGTAAATATGAGAAGAGGAACACTTATTAAACACAAATAAAACGAATTACTCTGTGATATAATCATTGTGCCATTGTGGAGGACGACGTACCCTAGCACTACTTCTCTCTCGGTTGGGTACTGGGTGAGTCTCCTCTGAGGTGGTGGGAGTAGGGTCTCCCTGAGGTGGTGTGGGTGGTAGGGATCTCAAATGCTTACGATTTCTTGTCGAAATTCTCCCGCTCCTATCCAACCTTATGCAATATTGGCGGTATCCTTTCTTTTCAATAACCACCCGCTTCTATTCCAGGCTCGTGTGGTCACATCTTGGATAGCTACCCTCTCACCTATTTGTAGGGGAAAGATCCTGGCTTTCTCATTGTACTTAAATGATATTCGTTGCTCAGCAACACTTCTTTCTTTCTCTCTTGCGGACAAGGTTTCTGACCAATGCTCGGTGACGAAATGATGACATTTTAAACATTGGCACCGAATCTCAGAGTTGGTGCCCCATGGCCAGCTGTGCGGGAGACTTATCTATACCACGTAGTGGTGTATTTCTATACTGCAATATTGCCTGAGCTACCTTATCATTGTCTAGCCCTCCATTAGGTAAAGCATTGCCCATTAACGTTCGTTTGGCGGTGCGCACAGCAGCTTCTGCCCGCCCATTGGACTGGGGATAGTGAGCAGACGACACTCTCATTAATACCCCCCCACCTACCGAAGAAATGTTTCATTTCAATGCTCGTTAGATTCGTGCCCTCGTCCACTGATATTTCTTCAGGTGCTCCCCACTGCATAAAATATCTTCTAAAAACTGGGATCAATCTCGCGGACGTAGTTTCGTTAGCGAAGAAATAAATTTCCATCCGGTCAGTCGATCGGCGTATACCATATAATGCCTCCCTGCTACTTGGAATAAATCAGCCACAGTTCTCTGAAACAGATATTCGGGAGGGGGAGTATATATAATACTTTCCCTTTGTTGCGAAGGTGCCGCAACGTTGCAAGCATGACACCGTGCCCTGTAATTTGCTAAGTCACCTTCAATCCCAGGCCAATAAACCGCCTGTCGTGCTCTCCTGATCTTGGAGTCAGTTGACTGATGACCTGAATGTAGATTGGTTGCGATGCGTGTACGTAATGCCTCCGGAACTACCAGACGAACATGTCCCTCATCATGTGCATACGTGACTAATCCTTCAATGACACTCAGTCTATCACGTACATTGAAAAAAGGTTTTAGGCAAGGCTCCACTTGAGACCTCGATGACGGCCAACCCCCTTCGTTGACACGTCGCTGCAATAGTAAATAATCCGGATCCTTATCTGCCTCCCCCCTTATGGTGGCCCAGTCCATAGTATGACGTCATCCGCCAGTGATGACGTCATGAGGCAATACAAACTTCGTTCATGAGTTCTTCCTCTTCTTCGTCTTTGACGGTAGTTTCACTGCGAATCACTGGGTATCTTGATAATGTATCGGCTGCCGAATTCTTCTTTCCTGGTATATATCTTACGGTAAAACTATATTGCATAGTTTTCTCCTTCAACCTTAGTAGTCTCAGGTTTGCAATGTCTTTCAGGCTCCTATCCCCAAAGAGTTTTACCAAAGGTCTATGGTCCGTGATTAAGATGAAATTTGGGCATCCCAATAAAAACAACCTCGATTTCTAAGGCACCACACTACTGCAGCCACTTCCCCCTCAATGACGGCATAGCCAGCCTCCGCCTCCGTCAGGTGCCTGCTGCCACATAATGCCAGTTTCCATCCCCCCTTACAACAAAAAGGGGCATTGAAATCCTCGCAACTGCAGTATTGCTGCAATATAACAAACCCCATTCCTTCTCTGCACCAATCAGTAACAACAGGAGTGCGCCTTGTCTTATCATAATATGTCAGTCCATCACCCAACATCTTGCAAATACTATCCCGGGCTGCAACAAAACTATTTTGGAGGCGTTGGTCCCAATAAACTTTCCGATGAGGGGATTTCTTGAGAAGGTCCCTGAATGGTTCCATTACTGGTGCTACAGCCACGAAAGGTGCAATTTGGTTCACGAGCCCAAACCAAGATCTTATATCCGTGATCGTTGGGCTGGCAGGCATGGGGAAGTTCTTGAGGGCACTCATACGCTCATTAGAAGGTTTATAATTATCCCAATCCAGTTCATATCCCACAAACTCTACCTGTCTTTCGTTGCGCCGGCGTGCTGGTGTTGCATTCCTGCTTGCAGTGCCCCTGGGGGAACGTCTTGCTGTGCCCCTGGGTGTACTGTGAGGGCCTCGTCTTAGCATCTTGTAGGTCCTGCTGTAGAAAGAGAATCACTGCGCCATGTAAGCAGGTTGAGACATACTCGGCAATAGTTGGTTCCTTTAATGTTGAGAAGATGGTTACAGATCAAGGGATGAGCCAGTACTGTCCTTGCCCGGACTCCGTGCAAAGAGATACACACAATCGGGAAAACATATCGTACAACATTAGGCTGAACATCCCTACAGTAACAAGTACAAATTTACATAGACAAGCGTGGTTGATTCAGTATGGCAGATCCTGCTTGACCCACTCCTATAGGAGCGGTATAGAAAACGGGTTGTCCATCATAGAAGACCAGCATAGTGTGGGTAACGTCTGATTAGTCCAGGTATCTGCTGGGACGTTGGAGAGTGCCACTGCGAAGTGAGCTGGGGGCTGTGGTGTGAGTGGGAGCGGCTGGCTGTGGGTGTGGCTGGTTGCTTTCGGGGGCGGCCCTGTGTCTGTCTTGTGAGGTGACCTGGCTGAGGAGGCGACGGCTCATAAGGAGGGCACTGCGTGGTACCGTCTGATGTTTCCTCCAGGAGGGCGGGCTTGAGGCGGTCGATCGACACTCAGTCATCCTTCCCGTGCAGGGCGAGGCGGAAGGCTTTGTTGTTCCTCTCAATCATGCGGAAGGGCCTCCTTTAGGGCCTGGTTAGTGGGGGGTGGACAGCGTCGTCCCTGACGAAGACGTGTGTGGCGGAAGACAAGCCGGGAGGCATGAAGGTGGTAGACCTGTCGATGCACGTCCACTGGCAGGGGCTGGACTTCCCGACTATGTTGCGGAGCCTCTGAACTGACAGGTTGTGCCTGTCTTCCGTGACAAGTTCGCCTGGGACTATGAGGGGCTTCCGTAGATTTTCTCTGCTGCGGACGGGTCACCGTTGGCTCTGGGGGCGGTTCTCAGCCTGAGGAGGACCCAAGGCAGCTGGTACTTCCAATTCTCGGCGGTGCAGCGGGCCATGAGGGACGCCTTTAGGGACCTGTGGAATCTCTCCACCAATCCGTTGGCTGCGGGCTTGTAGGCGGTGGTGGTGTGGTGAGATGTCCCCAGCAGGCGTGCCAGGGCACACCACATCTCGGACAGGAAGGCCAGGCCCCTGTCGGTGGTTATGTGGTCCGGGACGCCGAACTGGCTGATCCAGCTGGAGAGGGGGGACTCGGCGCATGCGCTGGCGGTGGCTTCCTGCATGGGCATCGTTTCAGGCCACCTGGTTGAGCGGTCGACGATTGTCAGGATATATCTGGCCCCGCCTGACGGGGAAGAGGGCCTACGACGTCGATGTGTATGTGACCAAACCGCCTCCCGGCTGGGGGAACTCGCCTACCCCGGACTTGGTGTGACGCCCTATTTTGCTGGTTTGGCACTGGATACACTGTCTCGCCCAGGTCCTCGCGTCCTTCTGCATCCCGTGCCAGACGAACTTCTCCATCAGCAGCTTGGCCGTTGTCCTGCCGGAGGGGTGGGACAGCCTGTGGATGACGTCGAATACCAGGCGGCGGCAGGAGGCGGGCACCAGGGGACGAGACTGGCTGGTGCTGATTTCGCACAGGAGTTTTGGTTCCCCAGGGGTGAGGGCCACATCCTTCCACTTTAGGGACATGATGGCGGTGTGGTAGGCTGGAGTCTCTGGGTCGGCGGTCTGCTCCCGGGCGAGGTCCTCGTAGTTGATCCCGAGATGCACCACGCTGAGCTCAGTTCTGGAGAGGGCATCTGCTACAGGGTTCTTCCCGCCGGGGAGGTACTTGATTGAGCAGGTGAACTCCACGATGGCCGCGAGGTGCCGCTGCTGCCTGGAAGACCATGCGTCCCCTTGCTTGGTGAAGGCGTGGACCAGTGACTGGTGGTCCATCCAGATTGTGAAGGGCATACCCTCCAGGAGGAACTTGAAGTACTGTACCGCCCGATACACTGCGCAGAGTTCCCTGTCGAAAGTGCTGTAGCGGGCCTCCGCGGGATTGAACTTTTTGCTGAAGAAGGCGATGGGCTGGGGGGCGCTGGTGACAATCTGCTCCAGGACGGCCCCGCAGGCGACAATGCTGGCATCCGTCATCAGTTGGAGGGGGGCGTTGGGGTCCTGGTGGGCCAAGGTGGTTGCCTCGGTGAGGGCAGCCTTCGTCAGGGAGAAGGCCTGCTGCTGGCTGGGTCCCCACACTAGGGATTTCGGCTGGCCCTTCAGGATCTCCGTCAGGGGGGCCATGGTGTGTGCGATCCCGGGGATGAACCTCCTGTAGTAATTGACCATCCCGAGGAATTCCTGGACGGCCTTGACGGAGGTAGGGGTGGGGAACCTGGTGACAGCTGCGACCTTTGATGTGAGCGGGCGGACGCCATCCGGGGATATCTCGTGGCCTAGGAAGTCAGCTTTTTTGACACCGAAGGTGCACTTGTCAAATCTGACGACAAGGCCATTCTCATGCAGGCGCTGCAGGACCACCTGGATGTGCCGCAGCTGCTCTTTGGGGGACCTGGAAAAAATTAGAATATTGTCCACATAGCACAAGCAGAAGTTCAGGCCCCCTAGGATGCTGTCCATCAACCTCTGGAAAGTTGCCCCTGCATTCCTCAGGCAAAGGTTGAGAAGGCGAAGACGTAGGACCTGAAGGGTGTGATGATGGCAGTTTTTGGGATATCCTCTGGAGCAACTGGTACCTGGAAGTAAGATTTTAAAAGGTCTAATTTAGAGAATATTTTGGCCCCGTGAAAGGAGGCCGTGAGATCTTGCATGTTTGGCAGAGGGTAGTGATCTGGTTCAGTTGCGAGGTTGAGCCACCTGTAGTTGCCGCAGGGTCTTCAGGAACCATCCGGTTTCTGCACCTTGTGGAGGGAAGAGGCCCACGGGCTGGAGGCCTCTCTGCATATGCCCATCCGCTCCATCTCGGCGAAGGCATCCTTGGCAATCTGAAGGCGCTGAGGGGGAAGCCTCCGGAACTTTGCGTGCGCTGGGGGGCCCTTCGTCTTGATGTGGTGGTAGATTCCATGCTTTACTGGGGCTCCGGGTACCTGACGGAGCTCAGGCTTGAACACGTCGGGGAACTCCCTCAGCAGCTGGGCATACTGGTGTGTGGCGACGGAGCAGATGGTAGGCATGCTGGGTCCCAGTGCCAGGGGGAGGGACTGGCAGGAGTCGGTGTCAAGGAGACGCTTGCGACCGACGTCGACTGCCAGCCCGAAGTGGGCGAGGAAATCTGCACTCAGGAGCTGGGTCCTTACATCCGCGACAATGAAGTTCCACGTACATCTCCGGCCAAGGATGGAGATTGACAGGAGCCTGGTGCCGTAGGAGAGGATGGGGACCCGTTGGCGGCCGTCAGGAAGGCAGCCAGGTCTGGCGGGTGCTTGCGGTCCTCCCTGGATGGTGGAAATACTGAACAAATGGCTCCGGTGTCGACCAACATCATCCTGCTGGAGATGGTGTCGCAGACGTAAAAGCCTAATGGTTTTGGGCTCCTGGGTTCCTCTGCTGCCATGGTGGCCTGTTCTGTTGGCCTCCGCCTCCCCCGTTTTTTGGATGGGCGAACGAGCAAGGGGGTTGGCAGTTCTGGGCATCCTTGCTGTACCGCTGGTGGTAGTAGCAAGGGCCCAGTGGGTTTTTCTTGTGGTGATACATTGGCTGCCTTCTGGTGACGGCGCTTATCTCCTGCTCTGCGCCATCCTCCAGCTGAAGGGAACTGATGGGGTGTGCGGGCGTGGATGCCCGCTTCGCTGCCCTTGCGGAGTCTGTCAGCCACTGCGCCTTCCTAATCAGGTCCTTGAGTGGCATGGTGTAAGGGTCGAGGATCTGCGTTCGGACCTCCGGGAGGAGCTGACGGAGGAGGATCTCCCTCGATAGGCTGATTTCAGACTGCCTACCGCTGCTGTCGGTGCTGGGAAGGGTGAGGAGGTCCTGGATCACGCCGCAAGTCTCCAGGATGTTCTGGTCATGCCGCGGGCTGGTGACAAGGTCAAGGGCGTGGGCGGCCCTCTCGGCAATCGGCAAGGAGCAGGTCTTGACGAGGGATGTTTTCAGGTGGTGGTAGGTGACTGGGCATGTGACAGACACCCACGGGACGAGTTTCCTGTAGACCGCCTCCGGCAGGGCGTTGATTACGGCGTCGGCTTGTAGCACCCTGTCCGTGAGTCCCGCCAGTTTGAACTGTCCCTCGACCCTGTACAGCCATGACGTTGGGTTGCAGTGCGTAAAGGGTGGCAGCTTTATGGCGAGGGCGGCTTTGGTTTGCTCCGCCGGGAAGGGCAGCGTGCGGGGCACGGGTAGCGGCGTGGAGGAGCGAGTGATTCTTGGTGCGGGGGAGGGCGCGGGCGATATGTCCGGGAAGTAGACATCTGAGTCCGCGAGGTTCGCGGTTAACTGAACGTGGGAGGGAATGTCCGCATCCATGCTCACTATTGCCCTCTTAATTGGAGTGGAATACTCACGTCAATACGCATGTGGGAGCGTGCCGTCTGAGTCTGCTAATGACACTGGTGATTTGCCGACGGGAGTCAGCACGCCCAAACACTGGTTACAGTGCCGTATTTAGTCCATTAGGGGCATGGGGTAGTTCATGGAGCCAACCCGTCTGAGTCCGCTAATGGCTCCGGGAACCACTCCTTGGTCACCACTTTAAGAGGTGCTAAATAATGAGCAGGAGAAAAAGTTACTGCTACTTTATTCAGGACGCAGGCCGTTTATACAGCGGCGGACTGACATCACACAGAGGAATACAATAGAATCTTGGTGACCTGAGGTCAATTACTCTCGACAATAATTACAATGGATAAGTACAAGTTGAGTTAAAAGAAAATGGACAATGACTGATCTAACAATATTCTAATACATGTGAAAAAGAGACATATACAAAATAAGTTGGTAACAGGTACAAATTTACATAGACAAGCATGGTTGATTCAGTATGGCAGATCCTGCTTGACCCACTCCTATAGGGGCGGTGTAGAAAACGGGTTGTCCATCATAGAAGACCAGCATAGTGGGGACTTTACAAACTATGTTCTTCATATCTGCTGTTAATGTAAGATCTAAATGTATCTGTATGTTTATGAGTTTTGTGGAAATATGTACATCTCTATTGCATGTCACGATGATAAGGGTAAAGGAACCACATCTATTCGAAAATGACACTCTTACATTGTTTTATTTGATTTTCACTATAATACTGCTTAAATAATTTCTGTATTAAGTAATGAAGAAGCTAAAAGGGAGAGTCGAATGGGAAGTTTTCTGGTGTATTTGTGAAAAAGATGCTTACTTCCACAAGAGTTGGTTGATGCCCGGTGTTGTCACTTTGCCATTTCCAGCATTATATTTGAAAGTGTGTGCATGTGTGTAATTGCGTGTACTGCATGGGCACGACATCATCCAGAATTGTGTTGTCACACACCACCGGTTAATTCATTGCATTTAATAAATGTGCTGAAGTTCCAAAATATTGTGCTTTTAGTTTATTTTTGATAACGAACTTGAGAATTATCTTAAAGTTTTTTGTGTTGATGTGAACTTTGTAAGTCAATTCTGTATTCACAGTAATTGTGTAACTCGTCTCCTTTCCCTAATAAAACCCAAATGCAGAGTGGAAGGAGCAGCTTCCTGGCTCATTTTTGTGAGTTGACTTGTTATCTGGTGTCATGTTGTGACGGGTGTGCTTTAGAAAGGGCGATTACCCTTATTCTTTGAACTTTGTAATTTTGGTTAGTGTGAGTGCCCTGTTTCATTTATCTCTTATATAATCACCCATTTGATATGTTTAACCTTAGCTATTAAATTAATCTTAAGTTGTTCCGACATGGTAAACAAACCATCGGTCCTTTACATTAGGAATTACTTACAGTGAAGCTGGACACGGCCGTTAAACTCTTGAACAAGGTGGTTAGGCAGTAACTACCATCAGGTAGGCGGGAATACCCGCCTGCCCAGATGTAAAGTTGTAAACATTCCAGTTTGCTTTTGGCTGTCATGCTTTGCTGACATGTTTTCGGATCTCTTTGCCCGACTGTCGTTAAGCTATTTATTATCCCGGTGGGCTCTTTCTGCATTTTTTGTATTTTTTATGTGTGTTTGATATTTATTAATATACAAACCCACGATTTGTGATAGCCTTGCATAGGCCGTCGTTCCTCTGCGTCTGTGTCTTGGGTTTGATGGCGAAGGGCGTATTTCAGGGGTGTAACCAAGTGGTAATGCTTGTCTTCCAGAAGCCCTTTATTTAGATACTGAAGGCATTCCCCTGTGCGTTCGGATATATTAGATTGGGACCAAGGCCAATAAAAAAGGTCAGACAGACAGAACTGTCACCTTCCCTCCTCTCTCTCAGTGACATCGCGCTGGCCACAACTGGTGATTCACTGGTGGGCCACTTCCTTGTAGATTAAGGCATTATTGTTATTTCCCTGTGTGTACTTAATCTGATACTTCCGTTATCAGAAAATTCCGAGAATGCCCAAACAATTTTGTTGATAAAATAATATTACTGTAGCCTCAGTACAGCAGTGTGAATTGAGAAGCGAGTATTGAAGGTGCAGGGGCATCAAACTGCCTCTCCATTCCTTGTGTTTCACTCTACATTTGTACATTAACCATGTCGTGTTTGTCACTGGTTATTGTTTCAGATTCTTTACATATCTCATTATATGTATCATTCTACGGCCTATTCGCCAATATATATATCTGCCTTGTACATGTTCTGTAATGCTCTGTATATGTCATTTTATGTCTTTCAATAAACACAATTCTGTACGGATGCAGTGGGGGCCAGCAGGTCTCCCGCTACCTTTCTGTCCATTTTCCTCATTATATGTACCTGTTGTGAACAATAAAGAATCATTCTCACTTCTGACCTTTCTGAACGTCACAATGGTGACCCTGGAGTGACAGGTAGCGCAGTTTTGGCCCAGCCATTAACGGACTAACTACGGCCGCAGCCTACCATCAGAGAGCCTTTAATGGACTAAACACAACGTCAAGTTTAGGCTTCTGATAGCTCCTTCCCTGGTGGAAACCGTGCCATTGATGGGCTAAATACGGCGTACCCAACAAAGGGAACATTTTGGCACTACAATCAGCACCATTAATGGACTCAACACGGCGCATTTTCCTGCGTTTTGGTGCGTGAGCAGTAAAGATAGCAGAAGATGAAATTCAGTGCAAACACGTGAGCATCGTCTGTATGCCTCTCTCACTGACAAAAGTAGACGCGGTCAAACTCCCTCAGTTTTTGCGCTAGAACACAGCATCATGGTTTCCTGCGCACAGAAGTACACTTCTGCATGGCTCGCATAACACATGATGCAAGCAAATCCGACATCACCATGGTGGCGCTCCCGGTACAGGTGTTCAACAGGATCTCCCCCTGGCTCAACACGCACGCAGACAAAGTCATGTACGCGGCATTAAAGGATAAACTAATGAAGACCTACTCAATACCTGTGGCGGAAAGAGCACAGCATGCACTCGACCTGGCATCCCAGCCCCTAGGAGAAGCATCACCCAGAGAGGCCTGGGACGAACTGCAGGGGCTCATAACATTACAATGCTGAGACGAGAATGAGAGGATGAGGAAAATCGACCTGGCAAGGGTGATCTTCCTTCGACGCCTCCCACAGGAAGTAAGGAACCAGATAAGGGATGCCGATGCCCTCGACACCGGAACATTAATAGACGTCGCCCAGAAGGTACACAAGGCCACCAAGGACTCGGAACACGCTGCCCTGGAAGCCTGCAGCCTGGCGGAAAGCAACAAGGATGACAACGGAGAGATCAACTTCGTCTTCAAAAAGAAACCGAAAGAGAACAGAGGGAATCATTTGCGACTTGGTGCTTCTACCACAAGAAATTTGGTGCCAAAGCAAAGTACTGCAAGCACCCTTGTTCCTTTCCAAAAAACGACGTCAGCAGCCAGAAGTAACAGCAGTGGCTGCAAACCGATCTCCCCTTGACCAGCAGGTTTTTTCATCAAAGATGAAATCTCCAAGCACCACCTGCTGGTAGACACGGGGGCAATGCATTCCATCTTCCCACTGATGAAGGAAGATCTTAAGAAAAAACCTGACTCAACAAATGCCCTCATCGCAGCAAATGGGACACCCATCCCCACATACGGCACAACGACATGGATCATCTTCATCCTGAGCCACAGACACTGCTGGCCCTTCATCGTCGCTGATGTTAAGTTCCCGCTGCTGGGCGCAGATTTCCTAGGACACCACAGACTTCTCGTTGATGTCAGAAGGGAACGACTACTGGACACAGGAACCTGCCACTCCCACTAGCTCGCCAAAGGACTGGGGATGCCCGCCATCTGCTCCACAGCCTCCAGTAGCTACACTTCCCTCTTACAGGAGTTTCCAGACGTGTTTAAACCGGACCCAAGACAGTCAACGGGGGCTTCAGCAAAGCACGGTATATTCCATCACATCACAACAGGCCCACCAACTCATGCGAAGTTCTGGTGCCTGTCCCCACAAAAGCTACAAGACACCAAATAGGCCTTCTCAGAGATGGAACGGATGGACGTCTGCAAAAAAGCATCAAGCCCGTGGGCGTCACCCCTCCACATGGTAAAGAAGACAGAAGACTCGTGGAGGCCATACGAAGATTACCACCGCCTAAACATAGTGACGACACCAGACCACTACCCCCTCCCAAACATGCAGGACCTGACGAGCGGACTCCACAGGGCAAAGATCTCCAAAATGGACCTGCTCAAATCATACTTCCAAGTCCCTGTACACTCTGATGACGTCCCAAAGACCGCCATAATAACGCCATTTGGGACCTATACATTCTTCTATTCAACCTTCAGTCTCAGAAACGCAGGTGCCACATTCCAGCGACTGATGGACACCATTTTGGGGGACCTGCCCTTCTGCGTCTGCTACATCGATGACATCCTGATCTTCTCCAGGTCGCCTGAGGAACACCTTCGACATGTCCGGGCAGTCCTAAAACATCTACAGGAGAGCGGCCTAGTGGTGAGGTTCAACAAGTGCATCTTTGGGAAGGAAAAAATAGATTTCCTCGGGCACGAGATCCCACCTGCAGGAGTACGTCCAACGGCATCTAAGGTGAAGGCCATAGAGAAGTTCCCAGAACCCCAAAGCATCAAGGCCCTGCAGGAGTTTCTGGGGATGATAAATTACTACTGACGGTTCATCCCCAACTTTGCCCGAATCATGTACCCACTAACATCAGTCCTTGAAGGGAAAGCCAAAGGCGCTGGCCTGGGAAGCTCCGCAGCAGAAGGCATTCAGTGAAACGAAGGCAGCCCTCATCAGTGCCATGATTTTGACACACCACAACCCCACAGCCGCCCTCAAGTTAACAACAGATGCCAGCAACATCGCCTGCAGTGCAGTACTGGTGAACAGTGTCCCTCAGCCCTTGGCCTTCTTCAGCCGCAAGTTCTCACCAGCCAAAACCTGCTACAGCGCTTTCGACAGGGAACTGCTGGCTATCTACCAGGCCGTACGGCACTTTAAGTACCTGCTGGAGGGCACCGAATTCACCATCCTGATGGACCACAAACCCCTGGTACACGCCTTTGTAAAGCAGGGAGAAGCATGGTCAGCAGGACAGCAGCTGCACCTAACCGCCATCTCGGAATTTGGCTGCACCGTCAAATACGTCCCTGGGAGAAAAAACCCAATAGCCGACGCCCTGTCAAGAGTAGAAATAAACTCCCTCCAGCTTGGCATCAACTACGAAGACCCGGCGAAGGAGCAAGCAGCGGACCCTGAGACTGCAGCCTACAGAATGTCACTGACGGCACCGAAGTGGGAAGACGTGCCCTTAGGAAACTCCAGAACAATGCTCCTCTGTGACACCAGCGCAGGCTGCCCTCGCCCCTTTGTGCCAGCTTCGAGGAGAAAGCAGGTGTTCAACGTGATACACAGTCTCTCCCATAACTCAGGGTGCACAGCGGCGTGCCTTATGACCAACAAGTTCATCTGGCACAGTATCAACAAGGACGTACATCATTGGGTGAGGAACTGCGTAGCGTGCCAGGCGAGCAAAACATCTCGCCACACAGAATCAGTGATCGGCAAATTTCCCCAGCCACGTCGGCGCTTCAGTCATACCCACGCTGACGTCGTCGGCCCCCTTCTGCAGTCTGATAGACGGCTCCACCAGTTGGCCCAAAGCAACCCCCATGAAGGAGGCATCCACAACGTTGTGCGCAGAGGCCCTTGTCTCCAGCTGGATCAGCCACTCCAGAGTGCCCGACAGCCTCACCACGGACAGGGGCCCCTGCCTTCCTCTCAGAACTCTGGGTCTTCCTGGAACGTCTGATGGGCATGAAGCTGCACAGCACAACGGCGTACAACCCCGTAGCGAATGGCATGATCGAGAGAGCCCACCGCTCTCTTAAGGCAGCTCTCATGGCATGCTGCACCAATGAGAACTGGAATGCACAGCTCCCCTGGGTCCTCTTGGGTCTTTGCACCACACCTAAAGCAGATGGCATCGCCTCCCTGGCCGAAAAAGTCTACGGGGAAACATTGGTCGTGCCTGGCGAATTCTTCCCGCCGTCAGCTGGGGGCGCAGATACGCCCCTCCTGAGGTTGAGGGAACTCTTACGGAAGGTTGCTCCCTGCCATAGGACCTTCACCGACAGGATCAGCAAATACAATCCACCCGCCTTAGACTCCTGCGCCTACGTCTTCGTCAGGGTGGACGCTTGTTGGCCGCCCTTAACGAGGCCCTACAGGGGCCCCACAGAGTCATCAGGCGAGCGCCTAAAGCATTCCTGCTGGACATCCACGGGCATGAGGACTGGGTAACGGTCGACAGGCTAAAACCAGCGTTTCTGTTGGACAACGAAATCAGCGAGGAGACAGGCAGGCGACCCAAAGTTCCCCCTCATCAACACTCCACAGGAACAGCCGCCCCCACTCCGAAAAGGGGATCCAGGACGGCCCAGGAAACAGCCTGCACCAGAACCAGAGGTTGTGCCCACACCCCGCCCGCAGTTCTCGAGAAGTAGAGGCCCACTCCAGTTGCTGCAGTGCCTCCGTGACTGATGTGTCATCCAATAATTTCTCGCATAATTATTGTCTTGTGGGGGGAGTATTGTAAGGGCGTCTCTCCGTTCCTTGTGTTTTGCTCTACATTTGTACATTAACCATGTCGTATTTGTCACTTGTTATTGTTTCAGATTGTTTATGTATCTCATTATATGTGTCATTCTATGGCCTACTCACCAATATATATATCTGCCTTGTACATGTTCTGTAATGCTCTGTATATGTCATTTTATGTCTTTCAACAAACACGATTCTGTACAAACGCAGCAGGGGGCCGCAGGTCGCCCGACTACCTTTCCGTCCGCTTTCCGCATTATAAGTACCTGTCGTGAACAATAAAGAATCAGTCTCACTTCTGGCCTTTCTTGAACCTCACAAGGGAAACACGGTTGTAGTCTTAAGATGTATAAAGTATTTACACACACATCTAAATATTTAACTTTAATTTTTTTTTCTTGCATCTCCCCGATCATTTTCAATTTTTGTCTTTCTCTTCTTCATTTTAATAGCATTATTTAAGTGCCATAGTCCAAAATATATAGAGATCTTTGCAAAGAATACAATAAAACCTTCAGGGACCTTTACCCCTGATTGTTGCAATTCAGCAATAAGAGTTTTTCTGCATGCTTTCCCTCTTAAAAGTGATGAACCATGAATTGTGTTGACGACTTCTCGTAGGACAATTAATTGAAAAGAAAATTCCTCTGATAGCATATACAGCTCTGTTTACCAACCCAATCCACGATTCTTTTGCATTTTTACACTCTTTCACCTTTTTTCCTAATTGTGGATATTTTGTAAAAACTTTTTGACAATATAACCACCTATATATTTAAGAGCTTTGTAAAGTCCCTACTCAATGCATTCTCTATAGAGAACATCCCGTTTTCTGCGGTGCCTTCACATCAACCTAGGGTCAATCAGAATATATATTTATCACCATAATTGTAAATTGTATATTTATAATCTTTCTAAACAATCATGCTTTATGTACAAGTAACGAATTATTTATGTTATGTGTCAGACATTATTGATCACTGTGTTTTCTGTATGAACCTGTCCTGTTTTTGTAAAGAATTAGTTTGACCTCAGGTCACCTGTAAATCTTTGTACCCACGGTCTCTGCGAAGTACGCAGACGTCCGCATCCCACTTTATAAGCAGCTCGCTTCATAAAAGAACTAGCAGTACTTGTCTTCCTGCTCATTATTTCGCACCTCTCTGACAGTGGGGACCCCTGAAGTGGTTTCTGGAAGCCATTAATGGACCCAAGCGGCGACTAAGTCTTGGCCCCATGAACCTTACCCACACCCCTAACAGACTAACTACAGCGCTCTAACAAAGTGCTCAGGCGTTTACCAACCCTCGTCGGCAGGTCGCCAGTGTCATTAGTGGACCCACACGGCACACTCCCCCAGCGTGTATTGGCGCAAGTATTCCCTTTCACTCCAAGTGAGAGCGCAAAATGAGCATGGACACAGACATTCCCAACCACGTACAAATTACCGTGAACCTCTCGGAGGCAGACACCTCCCTCTTGCAACCCCCTCCTGTGCACACCTATACACCGGTACCTGTGCCCCACATGATGACCCCCAACAGACCAACCAAAGACAGCCCTTAACATAAGGCTGCTGCCGTTTACCAGGGAGAATGCAGCGTCCTGGTTCTACAAGGTCGAGGGGCAGTTCAGAGTAGCAGGCCTAACAGACGAGGTGTTGAAGGCGGACATCGCCATCAACGCCCTCCTGGAGGAGATATACAAGAAGGTCGCCCCTTGGTTGATGACGACGTCGAGCCCCACCGCCTTCCAAGAACTAAAATCTACTCTCGTTGAGACCTGCTCCCTGCCAGTCTCCGAGAGAGCTGCCCGCGCCCTCGACCTCGTCCTCAACTCCCGGCAGGAGGGAAACCTCTTGGAAGTGTGGCATTCCCTCCAGGACCTCCTCCTCCTCCTTCCCAAGACTGACAGCAGCGGCAGGTGCAAAGAAATCAGCCTTTTGAGGGAGATCTTCCTGCAGCAGCTACTGCCGGAGGTCCGTGGGCAGAGCATGGACGCGTATACCCTGCCGGTCGAGGACCTAATCAGGGTGGCGCATCAGCTGATGGATTCCACGCCTGCACACTCCGCCAACTGCCTCCTGCTGGAGGACCCCACCATGGAGCCCATCAATGCCATCGAGCAGAAAAGGCCGTCCCACCAGCAGAAGCGGGAGGGGCCGGGACTTTGCTATTTCCACCGGAGGTTCGGGAGAGCTGCCCGGAGGTGCGAAGCCCCCTGCCCTTTCTTCCCTTCAAAAAAACAGAGGAGGCAGCGGCCAACCACACAGGCCACCATGGCAGCAGCAGCAAAAACACCCAGGGGCCCCTTACTATTAGGGTTCTATGTCTGCGACGTGATCTCTGGCAGGATGATGTTGGTCGACACTGGAGCCATGCGTTCAGTGTTTCCACCTTCAGGAGAGGACCGCAAACGCCTGCCGGACCCGACTGCCTCCCTGACAACCGCAAATGGGTTCTCCATCCTCTCCTATGGCACCAAGCTCCTGTCAATCTCCATCCTTGGCTGGAGGTACAGCTGGGAATTCATCATCGTGGACGTCAGGACTCCACTCCTAGGGGCGGACTTCCTCACCCACTTCAATCTAGCAGTCGACGTCGGCTGCAGACACCTGCTGGACACCCAGTCCTGCCAGTCCCTGCCCTTGTCGCCGGGCCCCAGGGAGCCCGCCATCTGTTCCGTCACGCCTCACCAGTATGGTTCCCTCCTGAAGGAGTTCCCGGAGGTTTTTCAAACCTGAGCTCCGCCAGATGTCCGGGACTCCTGCCAAACACGGGATATACCACTACATCAAGACGAAGGGCCCCCAGACGCATGTAAAGTTCCGACTGCTTCCCCCGCAGCGCCTTCAGGAGGCCAAAAAGACCTTTGCTGAGATGGAAAGAATGGGCATATGCAGAAAGGCTCCCAGCCTGTGGGCCTCCCCTCTTCACATGGTGCAGAAAGCAGATGGCACCTGGAGGCCCTGCAGCGACTACAGGTGGCTGAACCTTGCAACAGAGCCCGACCACTACCCCCTGCTGAACATGCAGGACCTGATGGCCTCTTTCCACAGGGCCAAAATATTCTCCAAAATGGATCTATTAAAGTCTTATTTTCAGGTACCAGTAGCACAGGAGGACATCCCCAAAACCGCCATCATTACGCCCTTTGGGTCCTACGTCTTTGCCTTCTCCACCTTCGGCCTGAGGAACGTGGGCGCGACCTTCCAGAGGTTGATGGACAGCATCCTGGGGGACCTGGACTTCTGTTTCTGCTACGTCGACAATATCCTAATCTTTTTCAGATCCCAGGAGGAGCACCTGTGACACATCTGGAAGGTCCTGCAGAGCCTGCAGGAAAGTGGCCTCATCATCAGGTTTGACAAATGCACCTTTGGCATCGAGAAGATGGAGTTCCTTGGCCATGAGATATCCCCAGAGGGTATCCGCCCAATGTCGTCGAAGGTCGAAGCCGTCGAGATGTTCCCCACCCCTACCTCCATCAGGGCTGTATAAGAGTTCCTCGGGATGGTCAACTACTACAGAAGATTCTTCCCAGGGATTGCTCACACCATGGCCCCCCTGATGGAAGTCCTGAAGGGACGTCCAAAGACCTTAGTGTGGGGCCCTGACCAGCAGAAGGCTTTCCTCCTGATGAAGGCCGCCCTTGCCAAAGCAAAATCTTTGGCCCACCAGGACCCCAACGCTCCCCTCCAGCTGACGACGGAAGCCAGCAACGTCGCATGCGGAGCTGTCCTAGAGCAAGTCATCAGGGGGACCCCTCAGCCCATCACCTTCTTCAGTAGGAGGCTAAACCCCGCTGAGTCCTGCTACAGCATCTTCAACCGGGAACTCTTCACAGCATACCAGGCGGTACGGCACTTCAAGTTCCCCCTGGAGGGGATGCCCTTCACAATTTGGACCGACCACCAGTCACTGGTCCACGCCTTCACAAAGCATGTCCTCTAGGCAGCAGCGGCACCTCGCGGCCATCGTGGAGTTCACCTGCACCATCAAATACCTCCCCGGGAGGAAGAACCCGGTAGCTGACGCCCTCTCAAGGATCGAGATCAACTCAGTACAGCTTGGGATCGACTACGAGGACCCCGCCGGCGAACAGGCTGCTGACCCTGAGACCCCAGCCTACCGTACAGCCATCATATTGCTGAAGTGGAAGGACATGCCCTTCGTCTCAGGAGGATCAACATTACTGAGCGATGTCAGTACCGGAAGCCCCCGCCCCCTGGTGCCCGCCTCCAGACGTCGGCTGGTCTTTGACGTCATCCATGACTTATCCCACCCCTCCGCAAGGACAACAGCCAGGCTGCTGATGGAGAAGTTCGTCTGGCACAGCATACGGAAAGATGTGATGGCCTGGGCAAAGCAGTGTATGCAGTGTCAGGCAAGCAAAGTAGTACGGAACACTGAATCGGGAGTGGGCGAGTTCCCCCAGCCAAAGAGACGCTTTGGGCACATCCATGTCGAAGTGATGGGTCCTCTTCCCCCACCAGGAGGAGCCAGATACCTTCTGACAGTCATCGACCGCTCCACCAGGTGGCCCAAAGCTACACCCATGGAAGAAGCCACCTCCAGTGTGTGCGCGGACGCCCTCCTCTCCAGCTGGATCAGCCAGTTCGGTGTCCCAGATGAAATAACAACAGACAGGGGACCCGCTTTCCTGTCCGAGCTGTGGACTGCCCTGGCATGCCTAATGGGGACCACTCACCACAGCACCACCACCTACAACTCTGCAGCCAACGGAATGGTGGAAAGATTCCACAGGTCTCTGAAGGCGTCCCTCATGGCTTGTTGCTCCTCTGAAAATTGGAAATACCAGCTGCCCAGGGTCCTCCTCGGGTTGAGGACCGCCCCCAGAGTCAACGGCAACCCCTCCTCAGCGGAAAAAGTCTACAGGGAGACCCTGGTAGTCCTGGGGGAACTCGTCGCAGAAGACGGACGACATAGGGACGCAGAGGCTCCGTGACAGGGTTGGAAAATTTGTCCCCTGCCAAAGGACATTCACTAACAGGACATCCCCCTTCATGCCCCCTGGGCTATCCTCCACCACCCACGTCTTCGTCAGGGACGACGCCGTACGCCCACCCTTAACTAGACCCTACAGAGGACCTTTCCTTGTACTGGAAAGGAACAAGAAGGCATTCCAAATATCCATCAACGGGTGGGAAGCTGGATATCTATAGATCGTCTCAAACCCGCATTCCTGGAGGAGGACAACGGAGGCGGACCCCAAAGCCTCCCGCAGGATGCGGCACCCCATTGGACAGCCCTGGGCGCAGGAAGGAGGCGTGGGCATTCTTGGAAAACCCAGAAACCAGACAGAAAGGCACTCCAATAAACCACTCCAGAGGACACCGGGAAGGCGACCACCCTCTCTAGTTGTCATCGAGAAAGTGAGGCCCCAAATTATAATTCAATCTAATTTCACCATACACCTTCTGTATCTCCTTTTCTCAAATTATAATTCAATCTAATTTTTACCATACACCTTCTGTATCTCCTTTTCTCAAAATTATAATTCAATCTAATTTTAACATAACACCTTCTTTCAAAATTATAATTCAATCTATTCTTACCATACACCTTCTGTATCTCCTTTTCTCAAATTATAATTCAATCTAATTCTTACCATACACCTTTTTGTATCTCCTTTTTCTCAAATTATAATTCAATTATTCTTACCATACACCTTCTGTATCTCCTTTTTCTCAAATTATAATTCAATCTAATTCTTACCATACACCTACTGTATCTCTAATTCAATCTCCTTATTTTACCATACACCTTCTGTATCTCCATTTTCTCAAATTATAATTCAATCTAATTCTTACCATACACCTTCTGTATCTCCTTTTGTCAAATTATAATTCAATCTAATTCTTACCATACACCTTCTGTATCTCCCTTTTCAAATTATAATTCAATCTAATTCTTACCATAACCTTCTGTATCTCCCTTTTTCAAATTATAATTCAATCTAATTTACCATACACCTTCTGTATCTCCCTTTGTGTCAAATTATAATTCAATAACTAATAATTTTACCACACCCTTCTGTATCTCCTTTTTTTCAAATTATAATTCAATCTAATTCTACTTTGCACCTTCTGTATCTCCTTTTTCCTCAAATTATAATTCAATCTAATTTTACCATACACCCTTCTGTATCTCCATTTTCTCAAATTATAATTCAATCTAATTTACCATACACCTTCTGTATCTCCCTTTTCTCAAATTATAATTCAATCTAATTCTTACCATACACCTTCTGTATCTCCATTTTCCAAATTATAATTCAATCTTAATTCTTACCATACACCTTCTGTATCTCCCATTTTCAAATTATAATTCAATCTAATTTTTACCATACACCTTCTGTGATCTCCTTTTTTCAAATTATAATTCAATCTCCCTTTTTCAAATTATATACAATCTAATTGTATCTCCTTTTTCTCAAATTATAATTCAATCTAATTTTTACCATACACCTTCTGTATCTCCCATTTTTCTCAAATTATAATTCAATCTAATTCTTACCATACATTTTTGTATCTCCCTTTTTCTGAAATTATAATTCAATCTAATTCTTACCATACACCTTCTGTATCTCCTTTTTCTCAAATTATAATTCAATAATTCTTACCATACACCTTCTGTATCTCCTTTTTCTCAAATTATAATTCAATCTAATTCTACACCATACACCTTCTTATCTCCCTTTCTCAAATTATAATTCAGTTTTAATCTTATAATTCAATACTTATCTGTGTATCTCCTTTTTCTCAAATTATAATTCAATTCTTACTAATACACCTTCTGTATATTTTTTCAAATTAATAATTCCACTCTAACCTTCTATCTCCTTTTCTCAAATTATAATTCAATCTAGTTTTTGTAACACCTTCTGTATCTCCTTTTCTCAAATTATAATTCAATATAATTCTTACCATACACCTCTGTATCTCCTTTTTCTCAAATTATAATTCAATCTAATTCTTACCATACACCTTCTGTATCTCCGTTTTTCAAATTATAATTCAATCTAATTCTTACCATACACCTTCTGTATCTCCTTTTTCAAATTATAATTCAATCGTAACATGCACCTTCAGCTCCATCTTTTCTCAAACTACAGTCAGTGTAATTCTTACCACATTAACCTTCCTATCTCCCATTTTTTCAAATTATAACCTCAGTCTAATTCTTGCCATAAGACCTTTTTTTATTCCATTTTTCTGAAATTATAATTCAATCTAATTCTTACTATACACCTTCCATATCTCCCTTTATCAAATTATAATTCAATCTAATTTACCACACACCCCTGTATCTCCTTTTTTAAAATCATAA
Organism: Macrobrachium rosenbergii; assembly: GCF_040412425.1. Classification (NCBI taxonomy): domain Eukaryota; kingdom Metazoa; phylum Arthropoda; class Malacostraca; order Decapoda; family Palaemonidae; genus Macrobrachium; species Macrobrachium rosenbergii. Next base: position 40,906,150 of record NC_089750.1, on the reverse strand, counting down.
TTCAATCTAATTCTTACCATACACCTTATCCTTTTTCTAAAACTATAATTCAATGTGATCTTATCATCATCTTCTGTATCTCTATAATTATAATTCAGTCTAATTCTTACCATTACAATTCATTCTAATTCTTAACACATACACCTTTTTCTTCAAACTATAATTGAATCTAATTCTTACCATACACCTTCTGTATCTCCCTTTTCTAAAATTATAATTTAATCTAATTACCATACACCCTCTGTATCTCCTTTTTCTTATAATTCAATCTAATTTTTCCATACACCTCTGTACTAATAATTCAATCTAATCCTTACCACACACCTTCTAGCCCCCTTTTTCAAATTTCACTTATCCACTTAATTTCTACACCTCTCTCCTGTATATAACTTTTTCCCAAAATATAAATCAATCTAATTTTTGCCATGCATTACCTGTATCTACCTTTTCCAAAACTGTAATTCAATCTAATTCTTACCATACACCTTCTGTATCTCTCTTTTCTCAAATTATAATTCATCTAATTCCTTACCATAAACCCTCTGTATCTCTCTTTTCAAACTATATTTCAATTTAATTCTTACCATACACCTTCTTTATATCCTTTTTCAAATTATAATTCAGCCTAATTCTTACCCTACACCTTCTTTGTTTCCCATTTTTGCAAATCATAATTCAATCTAACTCTACCATACACCTCATATCCCTTTTTCTTCAAACTATAATTCAATATAATTTTCTATACACCTGTATCTCTTTTCTAAAATTATAATTCAATCTAATTCTTACCATGCACCTTCTGTATCTCCCTTTTCTCAAATTATAATTCAATCTAATTCTAACCATACACCTTCTGTATCTCCTTTTTCTCAAATTATAATTCAATCTTATTCTTACCATAACACTTCTGTAAACCTTTTTCAAATTATAATTCACCTTCTGTATCTCCTTTTTCTCAAATTATAATTCAATCTAATTCTTACCATACACCTTCTGTATCTCACTTTTTTTCCACAAAATTATAATTCAATCTAATTCTACCATACACACCTCTGTCTCTCCTTTTTCTCAAATTATAATTCAATCTAATTCTTACCATACACCTTCTGTATCTCCCTTTTCTCAAATTATAATTCAATCTAATTCTTACCATACACCATCTGTATCTCCTTTTTCTCAAATTATAATTCAATCTAATTCTTACCATACACCTTCTGTATCTCCTTTTGATCAAATTATAATTCAATTTAATTCTTACCATAACACTTCTGTATCTCCCTTTTTCAAATTATAATTCAATCTAATTCTTTACCATACACCCTTCTGTATCTCCTTTTTCTCAAATTATAATTCAATCTAATTCTACCATACACCTTCTGTATCTCCTTTTTCTCAAATTATAATTCAATCTAATTCTTACCATACACCTTCTGTATCTCCTTTTTCTCAAATTATAATTCAAATCAATTCTTAACACCTTCTTATCTCCCTTTTTCTCATAATTCAATTCAATTATTCTTACCATACACCTTCTGTATCTCCTTTTTCAAATTATAATTCAATCTAATTCTTACCATACACCTTCTGTATCTCCTTTTCTCAAATTATAATTCAATCTAATTCTTGTACCATAAACATTCTGTATCTCCTTTTTCTCAAATTATAATTCAATATAATTCTACCATACACCTTCTGTATCTCCTTTTTCTCAAAATTATAATTCAATCTAATTCTTACCATACACCTTTTGTATCTCCCATTTTCTCAAATTATAATTCAATCTAATTCTTACCATACACCTTACTTGATCTCCCATTTTTCTCAAATTATAATTCAATCTAATTCTTATCCATACACCTTTGTATCTCCTTTTTTTCAAATTATAATTCAATCTAATTCTTACCATACACCTTCTGTATCTCCCATTTTTTCTCAAATTATAATTCAATCTAATTCTTACCATACACCTTCTTTATCTCCTTTTTCTCAAATTATAATTCAATCTAATTCTTACCATACACCCTTCTTATCTCCTTTTCTCAAATTATAATTCAATCTAATTTTACCATACACCTTCTGTATCTCCTTTTTCTCAAATTATAATTCAATCTAATTCTTACCATACACCTTCTGTATCTCCCTTTTTCAAATTATAATTCAATCTAATTTTAACCATACACCTTCTGTATCTCTCATTTTTCCAAATTATAATTCAATCTAATTCTTACCATACACCTTCTGTATCTCCCTTTTCTCAAATTATAATTCAATCTAATTCTTACCATACACCTTCTGTATCTCCTTTTTTCAAATTATAATTAAATGTAATTTTATCATACACATTCTGTATCGCCCCTTTTCAAATTACGATTCAGTTCAATTTTTATAGGTGTATCTTCCTTTCAACGATTTAATTTTAATTCTTACCACACACATTCTGTATCTCCTTTTCCCAAATTATAATTCAACATTATTCTTACCATACACCTTCCGTATTCTATCAAATTATAACTGAATCTAATTTCTACCAAACACCTTTTGTTTCTCCCTTTTTCAAATTGTAATTCATTATAATTCTTACCACACCCTTCTGTATCTCCCTTTTTCATATTATAATTCAATCTAATTTTTACCATACACCTTCCATATCTCCATTTTCTCAAATTATAATTCAATCTGATTCTACCATACATTTTTTATCACATTTTTCTGAAATTATAATTCAATCTTAGTTCTTACCATACACCTTTATGTATCTGACTTTTTCAAGTTATAATTCATAAATTTTAATCTAGCACCTCTGTATGTCCTTTTTTCTTATTATAATTCACAACCTATATCTGTATCCCTTTTTTCAAATTGTAATTCAGTTCTAATCTATCGTATGTATCTCTCTTCAAATTCAGTTCTTACAATACACCTATATCTCAATTATAATTTTCCCAAATTATTGTAATCCATCCATTTAATTAATGTAATTTCTTACCATACACCTGTATCTCCCTTTTTCCTCAAATTATAATTCAGTATATTCTTACCATACACCTTCTGTATCTCCATTTTCCCAAATTATAATTCAATCTAATTTTACCATACACCTTCCTTTTTTTCATATTTTAATTTATAATTCATTCACCTTTATATCTCCATTTTTCTCGTAATTCAATCTAATTTACCATACACTTATTTATAATTTTTCAAATTATAATTCAATCTAATTTTTGTATCTTTTTTCAAATTATAATTTAGTCTAATTGCTACACATACTGTATCTTCCCATTTTTTAGGAATTATATTTCAATCTTATTCTTTACCATACAACTTCTGCTTCTCCTTTTCTCAAATTGTAATTCAATCTCATTCTAACCATACACCATCTATATCCTCTCCTTTGCATTCTAATTATTACCATGCACCACTGTATGTCCCTTCAAACTGCAATTAAATCACTTATTAAAAAGCATCTATTCTTTTACAACCATAATTCAATCCAATCCAAACCACCTATCTTATTTTTCAAAATATAAATCATTCGAATTTTTCAGATCTTCTATATCCCTTTATCTCAAATTAACATTTAATCTCATTCTACCATACACCTTCTGTATCTCCTTTGTCTCAAGTTAAACTAGTTCAGTCTAATTTTTACCATACACCCTCTGTATCTCCTTTTTCTCATACTATAATTCAATCTAATTATTACCATACACCTTCTGTAACTCCATACACCTAATTCTCTGTATTCTGTATCCCTTTTACTCAAATTATAATTCAATCTAATTTAACCACACACCTTCTGTATCTCCTTTTTTAATGAAACTATAATTCAATCTAATTCTTACCATAGACTATCTCCTTTTTCATACTTAATTCAATCTTTATTACCATACACCTTAACTATATTCAATTTATAATTCATTGTAATTTTACCATACACCTTCTGTATTCTCTTTTCAAATTATAATTCAATCTAATTTCTAACCACACACCTTCTTGCATTCTCTTCTCAAATTATAATTCAATCTAATTCTAACCATACACCTTCTGTATCTCCTTTTTCTCAAATTATAATTCAATCTAATTCTTACCATACACCTTCTGTATCTCCCTTTTTCTCAAATTATAATTCAAATCTAATTCTTACCAAATACACCACCTAATTCTGTATCTCCTTTTTTCTCAAATTTTCCATAATTCAATTCTAATTAATTACCATACACCTTCTGTATCTTTTTCTTTTCTCAAATTATAATTCAATCTAATTTTACCATACACACACACCTGTATCTCCTTTTCTCAAATTATAATTCAATCTAATTCTTACCATACACCTTCTGTATATCCCTTTTCCTCAAAATTATAAAAATCTAATTCTTGCCATACATTTCAATCTCCTAAAACTATAATTCAATTCTAATTTACCATACACCTTCTGTATCTCTTTTTCTCAAATTATAATTCAATCTAATTTTACCATACACACCTTCTGTATCTCCTTTTTTCTCAAATTATAATTCAATCTAATTCTTACCATACACCTTCTGTATCTCTTTTTCAAATTATAATTCAATCTAATTCTACCATACACACCTTCTGTATCTCCTTTTCTCAAATTATAATTCAATCTAATTCTTACCATACACCTTCTGTATCTCCTTTTTCTCAAACTTATAATTCAATCTAATTCTTACCATACACCTTCTGTATCTCTCCTTTCCAAATTATAATTCAATCTAATTTATAACCTTTCTATCAATCCTTTTTCTAAATTAATTTAAATTCACCTTCTGTATTCTCTCCCTTTTCTCAAATTATAATTCAATCTAATTTTACCATACACACCTTCTATATCCCTTTTTCTCAAAAGTATAATTCAATCTAATTCTTACCATACACCTTCTGTATCTTCCTTTTTCAAATTATAATTCAATCTAATTCAATTGTTCTCTTTTTACTCAAATTATAATTCAATCTAATTCTTACCATACACCTTCTGTATTCTCTTTTTTCAAACTATAATTCAATCTAATTCTTACCATACACCTTCTGTATATCTAACTCCATTTTCTCAAATTATAATTCAATCTAATTCTTACCATACACCTTCTGTATCTCCCTTTTTCTCAAATTATAATTCAATCTAATTCTTACCATACACCTTCTGTATCTCCCTTTTTCTCAAATTATAATTCAATCTAATTTACCATACACCTTCTATATCTCCTTTTTCTCAAATTATAATTCAATCTAATTCTACCATACACCTTCTGTATCTCCCTTTTTCTCAAATTATAATTCAATCTAATTCTTACCATACACCTTCTGTATCTCCCTTTTTCTCAAATTATAATTCAATATTATTCTTACCATACACCTTCTGTATCTCCCTTTTCCTCAAATTATAATTCAATCTTTCTGTATCTTCTTACCTCATTTAATTTCTGTATCTCCCTTTTATCTCCTTTTCTCAAATTATAATTCAATCTAATTTTACCATACACCTTCTGTATCTCCTTTTCTCAAATTATAATTCAATCTAATTCTTACCATACACCTTCTGTATCTCCCTTTTTCTTCAAATTATAATTCAATCTAATTCTTACCATACACTTCTGTATCTCCTTTTGCTCAAATTATAATTCAATCTAATTCTTACCATAACCTTCTGTATCTTCCTTTTCTCAAATTATAATTCAATCTAATTCTTACCATATGCCTTCTGTATCTCCTTTTTCCTCAAATTATAATTCAATCTAATTCTTACCATACACCTTCTGTATCTCCTTTTTTCAAATTATAATTCAATCTAATTCTTTTTTACACCTTTTGTATCTCCTTTTCTCAAATTATAATTCACCTAATTTTTACCATACACCTTCTGTATCTCCTTTTTTCAAATTATAATTCAATCTAATTCTTACCATACACCTTCTGTATCTCCCCTTTTCAAATTATAATTCAATCTAATTCTTACCATACACCTTTCTGTATCTCCCTTTTCTCAAATTATAATTCAATCTAATTCTTACTTACACCTACTGTATCTCCTTTCTTTTCTCAAATTATAATTCAATCTAATTTTTACCATAACACCTTCTGTATCTCCCTTTTCTCAAATTATAATTCAATCTAATTCTTACCATACACCTTCTGTATCTCCTTTTTCTCAAATTATAATTCAATCTAATTCTTACCATACACCTTCTGTATCTCTTTTCTCAAACTATAATTCAATCTTTTTACTTGATCAAATTATAATTCAAATTATAATTCAATTCTAATTTTCATTTTGTTTCTCCTTTTTTTCAAATTATAATTCAATCTAATTTTTACCATACACCCCTCTGTATCTCCCTTTTTCACAAATTATAATTCAATCTAATTCTTACCATATACCTTCTGTATCTCTTTTTTCTCAAATTATAATTCAATCTAATTCTTACCATACACCTTCTGTATCTCCCTTTTTCTCAAATAATTCATTCAATCTAATTTTAACATACACCTTCTGTATCTCCTTTTTCTCAAAATTATAATTCAATCTAATTCTTACCATACACACCTGTATTCCTTTTTCAAATTATAATTCAATCTAATTCTTACCATACACCTTCTGTATCTCCCTTTTCTCAAACTATAATTCAATCTAATTCTTACCATACACCTTCTGTTATCTCCCTTTTTGTCAAAATTATAATTCAATCTAATTCTTACCATACACCTTCTGTATCTCCCTCTTTTTCAAATTATAATTCAATCTAATTCTTACCATACACCTTCTGTATCTCCTTTTTTCTAAAAATTATAATTCAATCTAATTCTTACTATACACCTTCTGTATCTCCTTTTTCTCAAATTATAATTCAATCTAATTCTACCATACACCTTCTATATCTCCCTTTTCTCAAATTATAATTCAATCTAATTTTACCATACACCTTCTGTATCTCATTTTTCAAATTATAATTCAATCTAATTTTTACCATACACCTTCTGTATCTCCCTTTTTCAAATTATAATTCAATCTAATTCTTACCATACACCTTTGTGTATCTCCCTTTCTTCAAATTATAATTCAATCTAATAATTTTACATACACTTCTGTATCTCCCTTTTTCAAATTATAATTCAATCTAATTTTACCATACACCTTCTGTATCTCCTTTTTCTCAAATTATAATTCAATCTAATTCTTACCATACACCTTCTGTATCTCCCTTTTTCAAAATTATAATTCAATCTTAATTCTTACCATACACCTTCTGTATCTCCCTTTTCTCAAATTATAATTCAATCTGTAATTCTTACCATACACCATCTGTATCTCCCTTTTTCAAATTATAATTCAATCTAATTCTTACCATACACCATCTGTATCTCCTTTTTTCTCAAATTATAATTCAATCTAATTCTTACCATACACCTTCTGTATCTCCCTTTTCTCAAATTATAATTCAATCTAATTCTACCATACACATACACCCAATTTTGTATCTCCCCTTTTTCTCAAATTATAATTCAATATAATTTTACCATACACCTTTGTATCTCCTTTTCTCAAATTATAATTCAATCTAATTCTCACCATACACCTTGTATCTCCTTTTTTCAAATTATAATTCAATCTAATTTTACCATAACCCTTCTGTATCTCCTTTTTCTCAAATTATAATTCAATCTAATTCTTACCATACACCTTCTGTATCTCCCTTTTTTCTCAAATTATAATTCAATCTAATTCTTACCATACACCTTCTGTATCTCCATTTTCTCAAATTATAATTCATTCTAATTTACCATACACCTTCTGTATCTCCTTTTCTCAAATTATAATTCAATCTAATTCTTACCATATTAAACCTTCTGTATCTCCTTTTTCTCAAATTATAATTCAATCTAATTCTTACCATACACCTTCTGTATCTCCTTTTTCTCAAATTATAATTCAATCTAATTCTTATCATACACCTTCTGTATCTCCTTTTTTCAAATTATAATTCAATCTAATTTCACCATACACCTTCTGTATCTCCCTTTTTCTCAAATTATAATTCAATCTAATTTTACCATACACCTCTGTATCTTCCTTTTCCAAACTATAATTCAATCTAATTTTACCATACACCTTCTGTATCTCCTTTTTTTCAAATTATAATTCAATCTAATTCTTACCATACACCTTCTGTATCTCCTTTTTCTCAAATTATAATTCAATCTAATTCTAACCATACACCTTCTGTATCTCCTTTTCTCAAATTAAATTCAATCTAATTCTACCATACACCTTCTGTATCTCCTTTTTTCAAATTATAATTCAATCTAATTCTTACCATACACCTTCTGTATCTCCTTTTTCTCAAAACTATAATTCAATCTAATTCTTACCATACACCTTCTGTATCTCCTTTTCTCAAACTTATAATTCAATCTAATTCAATTACCATACACCTTCTTCTATATCTTCCTTTTTCTCAAATTATAATTCAATCTAATTCTCACCATACACCTTCTGTATCTCCCTTTTTCTCAAATTATAATTCAATCTAATTCTTTACTCACACCTTTGTATCTCCCTTTTCTCAAATTATAATTCAATCTAATTCTCTACCATACACCTTCTGTATCTTCCTTTTTGTCAAATTATAATTCAATCTAATTCTTACCATACACCTTCTGTATCTCCTTTTCTCAAATTATAATTCAATCTAATTTTTCCATACACCTGTATCTCCCTTTTCTCAAATTATAATTCAATCTAATTACCATACACCTTCTGTATTCTCCTTTTCTCAAATTATAATTAAATGTATTTTTACCATACGTTCTGTCCCTTTTCTCAAATTATAATTCAATCTAATTCTTACCATACACCTTCTGTATCTCCTTTTTTCAAATTATAATTCAATCTAATTCTTACCATACACCTTCTGTATCTCCTTTTTCTCAAAATTATAATTCAATCAATTCTTATCCTACATTCTGTACCATGCTTTTTCAAATTATAATTCTATCTATCTCTAACATATTTTTTAACTATAATTCAATCTAATTCTACTTAGACCTTTGTATTCCCTTTCGATCAAATTATAATTCAGTGATATTATCACCATGCACCTTCTGTATCTTTCTTTCCTCAAATTATAATTAAGTAATAATTCTTATCATACATTCTGTATCATATATCAAATTACGATTCAGTCTAATTTTTTATAGGTGTGTCTCACTTTCTCTCCAAATTATATTTCAATCTAATTCTTTACCATACACCTTCTGTATCTCCCTTTTTCCCAAATTATAATTCAATCTAATTCTTACCATACCCTTCGCATCTCATTTCCTCAAATTATAATTCAATCTAATTCTTAAACACCTTCTGTTTCTCCTTTTGCTCAAATTATAATTCAATATAATTCTTACATACACACCTTCTGTATCTCCCTTTTTCTCAAATTATAATTCAATCTAATTCTTAACATAAACCTTCATATCTCCCCTTTTCTCAAACTATAATTCAATCTGATTCTTACCACACCTTCTGTCTTTTCTTTATCACATTTTTCTGAAAATAATTCAATCTAATTCTTACCACCACCTTCTGTATCTCCTTTTTTCTAATTATAATTCAATATAATTTTTACCATACACCTTCTGTATCTCCTTTTCTCAAATTATAATTTAATCTATTCTTAGCATACACCTTCTGTATCTCCCGTTTTCTCAAATTGTAATTCAATCATCTTACCATACACCACATCTGTATCTCCCTTTTTCTCAAATTATAATTCAATCTAAAATATTCTTACCACCCTCCTATATCTCAATAGGTATAATTTAATCCCTAATTCTTACCTTACACCATCTGTAACTCAATTTTTCTCAGTTATAATTCAATGTAATTCTTACCATACACCTGTATCTCCACCTTTTCCTCAAATTATAATTCAATATAATTGCTTACCATACACGTTCTGTATCTCACCTTTTTCTCAAATTGTAATTCAATCTAATTCTTGCCATACAACTTCTGTATCTCCCTTTTTCTCAAATTTTAATTTAATTTAATTCTTTATTCACTTTTATGTGTCCATTTTTCTCAAATCACAATTCAATCTAATTTTTAACATACACCTTCTATATCGCCTTTTTCTCCAAATTATAATTCAATCTAATTCTTACCATACACCTTCTGTATCTCCTTTTTTTCAAATTATAATTCAATCTAATTCTTACCAAACACCTTCTGTATCTCCCTTTTTCTCATGTGTAATTCAATCTTATTCTTACCATACACCTTTTCTCAAATTGTACTCCTAACCATACCTCTGTGTATGTTCCTTTATCTCAAGTTACAATTCATTCTAACTCTTACCATAAAACTTCTGTATCTCCTTTCTCTCAAACTATAATTCATTCTTATTTTTAAATACATCTTTTATATCTCCCTTTTTTCTCAGAAACTATATTCAATCTAATTCTTACAAACACCTTCTGTATCTCCCTTTTTCAAAATTATAATTCATTCTAATTCTTTACTTTAGATCTTCTATCTCCCTTTATCTCAAATTATAATTTAATCTAATTCTTACCATAAATCTTCTCTAACTTTTTTCAAGTTCAAATTATAATTCAATCTAATTCTTACAAATTACATGTACTGTATCTCCTTTTTCTCAAATTATAATTCAATCTAATTCTTACCATAATCTTCTGTAACTCCTTTTCTCCAAATTATAGTTCAATCTAATTCTTACTGTATGTACTGTATCTCCTTTTTATAAATTATAATTTAATCTAATTCTAACCACACACACTACTGTATCTCCCATTTTCTCAAGTTCAAACTATAATTCAATCTAATTCTTACCATACCTCTATCTCCCTTTTTCTCCAAATTTTAATTCAATCTAATTATTACCATACACCTTCTTTAACTCCCTTTTTCCAAAATTATAATTGGGCAATTAATTCTTACCATACACCTTCTGTATCTTTCCTTTTGCTCAAGTAATAATTCAATCTAATTCTTGCCATGCACCTTCTGTATCTCCTTTTTCAAATTATAATTCAAAATAATTCTTACCATACCTTCTGTATCTCCCCTTTTAAGATCATAATTCAATGTAATTCTTACCATCATTTTCTGTATCTCCCTTTTCCAAAATTATAATTCAATCTAATTCTTACCATGCACCATCTATATCACCCTTTTTCTCAAATTATAAATCAATCTAATTCTTACCATACACCTTCTCTCTCTTCATTTTCCAGAATATAATTCAATCTGTTTCCCTACCATACACCTAATCTGTATCTCACTTTTGTATCAAATTATAATTCAATCAATTCTTACCACACGCCTGTATCTCCCATTTTTTTCTCAGATTATAATTCAATCTAATTCTTAACAGACAACTTCTGTATCTCCTCTTTTCTCAAATTATAATTCAATCTAATTCTTACCATACACCTTCTGTATCTCCTTTTTCTCAAGTTGTAAGTTAAAATCTAAGTCTTTACCACACACCATCTGTACATCTCCACTTGATCAGAATTTATAATTTAATTTAATTCTTACCATAAACATTTCTGTATCTCCTTTTTCTCAAATCTTTAATTCAGTCTAATAATATTCTTATCATACACCTTCTGTATCTTCTTTTTCTCAAGTTAATAATTCAATCTTGTTCTTACCATACACACCTTCTGTATCTCCCTTTTTCTCAAATTATAATTCAATGTAATTCTTACCATAAACTTTTTTCTATCTTCCCTTTCCTCAAAATATAATTCAAACCATTTCTTCATACACCTTCTATCTCCATTTTCCCAAATTATAAATCAATCTAATTCTTACCCTACACATTTTATTTTTCCATTTTTCCCAAATTATAATTCAATATAATTCTTACCATACACCTGTATCTCCCCTTTTCCTCCAAATTATAATTCAATCTAATTCTTGCCATACACCTTCTATATCTCCCTTTTTCCTCAAATTAAAATTCAATCTAATTCTCACCATAACAGCCTATATCTCCCCTTTTGATCAAACTAATAATTCAATCTAATTTCTTACCCACATCTTCTTTATCTCATTTTCTCAAATTATAATTCAATCTAATTCTTGCCATACACCTTCTGTATCTCCTTTCAATCAATTATAATTCATTATTCTCTCACCATACACCTGTATCTTCCTTTTGCTCTAAATATAATTCAGGTAACTCTTACCATACACATTCTGTATCTGCTTTTTTTCTCAAATTACAATTCATTCTTATTCTTTTAGGTGTATCTCCATTTCTCTCAAAATTATAATTCAATCTAATTCCTTACATACACCTTCTGTGTTCATTCTCTGTCCCTTTTTCCAAATGATAATTCAATCTAATTCTTACCATACACATTCCGTATCTCCCATTTTCTCAGATTATAATTCAATCTAATTCTTATTAACCACCTTTTGTTTCTCCCTTTTTTTCTAAATTATAATTCAATATAATTTTACCATACACCTTCTGTATCTCCTTTTTCTCAAAGTTATAATTCAATCTAATTATTAGCATAAACCTTCTGTTTATGTACGTTTGTCAGATATTACTATTCATTCTAATTCTACTTGCTCAAATTACACGTTCTGTATGTCCCCCTTTTTCAAACTACAATTCAATCTAATTCTTAGCATAAATCCTTCTTTATCTCCTTTTTGTCAAATTATAATTCAATCTATTGTTACCATACACCTTCTCCCCTCTTTCTCATAAACTATATTTCAATTTAATTCTTACCATACACCTTCTTTATCCTTTTTCTACCAACTTATAATTCAATATTAATTTTTATATATTCCTTTTTATGGTGCATAATTTAAACTCAGATTATAATTAACCCTTCTGTCCTCTTTCTCATACACCTTCAATCTGTTCTTACTCACCTTTTCTCGATTATAATTCAATCTAATTCTTACCATACACCTTCTGTATCTCTCTTTTTTATCAAATAATTCAATCTTATTCTACCCTTACACCTTCTGTATCTCTTTTTTCTCAAATTATAATTCAATCTATTCTTAATACACCTTCTTATCTCCCTTTTCTCAAAATTATAATTCAGTCTAATTCTTACCATACACCTTCTTTATCTCCTTTTTTTCAAATTATAATTCAATCTAATTCTTACCATACACCTTCTGTATCCCTTTTTCTATAATTTCCCATTTTTTCAATCTAATTCTTCAATTGTATTGTTTCTCCTTTTTTTCAAATTATAATTCATCTCCTTTTCTCTCCTATTATTCAATCTAAATTCTTACCAATTGTTACTATACACCTCTACTTTTTCTCAAATTATAATTCAATCTTAATTCTACCATACACCTTTGTCTCCCCTTTATCAAACTATAATTCAATCTAATTCTTACCGCCTTCTTCTCTTTTTCTCTCAATTATAATTCAATCTAATTCTTTCCATACACCTTCTGTATCTCCTTTTCTCAAATTATAATTCAATCTAATTCTTAACATAACCTTCTGTATCTCATAATTCAGTCTAATTCTTCTGTATCTCCCATTTTCTCAAAATAATTTAATCTAATTCTTACCACACACCTTCTGTATCTAAATTATAATTTAATCTATTTCCATACACCTTCTGTGTCTCACTTTTCTCAAACTATAATTCAATCTAATCTTTACCAATTTCTATCTCCTTTTTCTCAAATTATAATTCAATCTAATGCTTTCCATACACCTTCTTTATCTCCCTTTTCTCAAATTATAATTCAATCTAATTCTTAAAGGTGTATCTCTCTTTTTTTCTCAAAGTATAATTCAATCTAATTCTTACCATACACCTTCTGTATCTCCTTTTTGCTCAAATTGTTGTAATTCAATCTAATTCCACCATACACCTTCTCTCGCCTTTTTTCAAATTGTAATTCAATCTAATTCTTACCATACACCTTGGGTATGTTCCGTTTTTCTCACAAATACAATTCATTCTAATTATTAACACCTACCCTCTGTATCTCCTTTTTCTCAAACTGTAATTCAATTTAATTCTTACCATACAACTTCTCTCTCTCTTTTCTCAAACTATAATTCAATATAATCTTACCAACACCTTTATCTTCCTTTTTCTCAAATATAATTCAATCTTATTCTTAATCTAATTTTTCTCAAGTTATAATTCAGTCCATTCTTGCACCTTCTTTATCTCCTCTTTTTCTCAAATTATAATTCAATCTAATTCTTATCAGACACCTTCTATCTCTCCCTTTACTCCAAACTATAATTCAATCTAATTCTTACCATACATCTTCTGTATCTCCCACAAATTTTCAATCAAACATAAATCAATCTCTAATTTTCCCAAATTACACCATTTCTATCTACATGTTTTTTTTTGCTCAATTTATATTTCAATCTAATTCTTTACATACACCTTTATCTCCATTTTTCTCAAATTATAATTCAATCTAATTCTTACTATACCTTCTGTATCCTTTTTCTCAAATTATAATTCAACCTAATTCTTACCATACACCTTCTGTATCTCCTTTTCTCAAATTATAATTCAATCTAATTTTTTACCATACACCTTCTGTCACCCTTTTTCTCAAATTATATAATTCAATCTAATTCTTCCTATCTTCATTTCATACAATTCTATATCTCCCTTTTGACCTTATAATTCAATCTATAATTCAATCTAATTCTTACCATACACCTTTGTATCTCTCTTTTCAAATTATAATTCAATCTAATTCTTACCATACACCTTCTGTATCTCCCTTTTTGCTCAAATTATAAATTCAGTCTAATTCTTACCATACACCCTCTGTATCTCCTTTTTCTCAAACCAAATTCAATATAATTCAATCTAATTCTTACCATTACCTTCTGTATATTTCCTTTTTTTCAAATTATAATTCAATATAATTCTTTTCATACACCTTCTGTATCTCCTTTTTTCTCAAATTGTAATTCAATCTAATTCTTAGCATAAACTTTCTGTATCTCGTTTTTCTCAGGTGTAATTCAATATTATTCTTACCAACACACCTTCTGTATCTTCCTTTTCCTCAAATTATAATTCAATTTTAATTCTTACCATACACATTCTGTATCTCCTTTTTCATCAAAACTATAATTCAGTCTAATTCTTACCATACACCTTCTGTATGTCCTTTTTGCTCAAATTATAATTCAATATAATTCTTTCCATACACCATCTGTATCTCCCTTTTCTAATATAATTCAATAAATTCAATCTAATTCTGTATCTCCTTTTTCTCAAACTTCAATCTAATTCTTCTACCTTTTCCTTTCTCTCAAATTCAACCTAATTCTTACAATACACCTTCTGTATCTGCCTTTTCTCAAATTATAATTCAATATAATTCTTACCATATGTAACCTTCTGTATCTCCCTTTTTCTCAAATTATAATTCAGTCTAATTCTACCATACACAATGTATCTCCTTTTGCTCAAATTATAATTCAATATAATCTAACCTTCTTACCATACAGCTTCTATCTCCCTTTTCTCAAATATAATTCAATCTAATTCTACCATACACCTTCTGTATCTCCCTTTTTCTCAAATTATAATTCAATCTAATTCTTACCATACACCTTGTTTACTTCTTTATACTCAAATTTTCATTCTAATTCATTTACCATACACCTTCTGTATCTACCTTTCAAACTATAGTTCAATCTAATTCTTACCATACACCTTCAATATCTCCCATTTTTCAAAGTATAATTCAGTCTAATTCTTACCATACATCATCTTTTTATCTCCCTTTTCTCAAATTATAATTCATTCTAATTCTTACTATACACCTTCCATATCTCCTTTTTATCAAATTATAATTCAATCTAATTCTTACTATACACCTTCTGTATTCTCATTTTTGCAAATATAATTCAATCTAATTTCTTACCATACACCACTATATCCTTTTTCTAAAATTATAATTCAATGTGAGTTCTTATCTCCCTTCTGTGCTTTTCTCTCAAATAATAATTCAATCTAATTCTTACATACAACTTCTTTATCTCTTTTTATCTGAAACTCAATTCATTCTAATTCTTATAATTCTTTATCTCCCTTTTTCTCAAACTATAATTCTCTAATTCTTACACACCTTCTGTATCCCCTTTTTTAAAATTATAATTCAATCTAATTCTTACATACACCATCTGTATTCTCCTTTTTCTCAGAATTATAATTCAATCTAATCTTACCACACACCTTCTGTATCTCCTTTTCTCAAATTATAATTCAATCTAATTCTTACCACACACCTTCTGTATCTCCCTTTTCTTTAAATTATAATTTAATCTAATTCTTACCCTACCCCCTTCTATATCTTTCCTTTTCCCAGATATAAATCAATCTAATAATTCTTGCAATACTATTACCTGTATCTACCTTTTTCCAAATTATAATTCAATCTAATTCTTACCATACACTTTCTGTATCTCTTTCTCAAATTATAATTCAGTCTAATGTCTTCTGCTCAGTATGTATCTCTTTTTCTCACCACTATAATTCAATTTAATTCTTAATGTACACCTTCTTTATATCCCTTTTTCTCAAGTATAATTCAGCCTAATTCTTAACATACACCTTCTTTGTTTCATTTTGCAAATCATAATTCAATCTAACTCTTACCATACCTCTATATCTCCTTTTTCTGAAACTATAATTCAATTCTTCTTTTCATACACCTGTATCTCCTTTTTCTAAAATTATAATTCAATCTAATTCTTACTATACACCTTCTGTATCTCCCTTTTTTCCTCAAAGTTATAATTCAATCTGATTCTTCACCAAACACCATTTATATCTCCCTTTTTACTTAAGTATAATTCAATCTAATTATTTCCATACCCTTCTGTATCTCCCTTTTCTCCCATAATTCAAATTTAATTCTTACCACACACACCTTCTGTATCTCCTTTTTCCCAAAATATAAAATCATTCTAATTCTTTCAATTCACCTTCTGTGTCTTCTTTTTTCAGATTATAATTCAATCTTATTCTCTTACATCTAATAATTCTGTATTTTCTTTTTTCTCAAGTATAATTCAATGTAATTCTTCACCATATACATTCTGTATCTCCATTTTGCTCAAATTGTAATTTAATCTAATTCTTTGCTCTTCACCCCTTCTGTATCTCCCCTTTTCCTAAAATTGTAATTCATTCTAATTCTTGTCATACACCCTTTGTTTCTCTTTTTCTCAAATTATAATTCAATCTAATGTTTGCCATACACCTTCTATATCTCCTTTTTCTCAAACTATAATTCAATCTAATTCTTACCATACACCTTTTTCTCCCGGTTTTCTTAAGTATAATTGAATTTGGTCTTAACATTCACCCTCTTTATCTCCCTTTTCTCAAGTATAATTTAACCTAATTCTTGCCATACACCTTCTGTATCTCTCTCTTTCTCAAATAATAATACAATCTAATTCTTACCATATACATGCCGTATCTCCCATTTTCAATCATAATTCAATCTAATTTATTTGCCATACACCTTCTATATCTCCTTTTTCTCAAACTATAATTCAATAATTATAACACCTTCTTAACATACACCTTCTTTTTCTCCCTTTTCCAAAAAGTATAATTGAATCTAATTTTACCATACACCTTCTATATCTCCCTTTTTCTCAAATTATAATTCAGTCTTATATTTACCATACACCTTCTGTATATCCCTTTTTCTCCAAAGTATAATTCAATCTAGTGCTAACATTCACCTTCTGTATCGCCCTTTTTCCAAATTATAATTCAATCTAATTCTTACCATATGTCAATACCTTTTCCTCAATTCTTGCCAATCAAATTTACTGCAACTTCTGCCTTTTTCTTAAACTATTTTAATTTAACTAATTCTTTTCATACAATTTTGTTCCCTATTTCTCAAGTATAATTCAATCTAAATCTTAACATAAACCTTCTTTATCTCCCTTTTTCCTCAAATTATAATTCAATCTAATTCTTAAGGTGTATTTTTTCTCTCAAGCTCAAAGTATAATTCAATCTAATTCTTTCGCATACATTCTGTATCTCCCTTTGTCAAAATTATAATTCAGTCAATTTAACAAATATGCACCTTCTGTCCTCCCTTTTGCTCAAATTATAATTCAATCTAATTCTTAGCTAAACATTCTGTAACTCCACTATCTCAAATTATAATTCATTCTAATAATATTCTTACCCCTCTTCTAACTCTCTCTTTTTCAAACTGTAATTCAATCTAATTCTTCACCATACCTTTATCTCCTTTTCTCAAACTGTAATTCAATAATTCTTACCATCAACCTTCTGTGTCTTGCTTTTTCTCAGAATTATAATTCAATCCCTAATTCTTACCATACACCTTCTGTATCATTTTGATCAAAATTATAATTCAAGATAATTCTTACCATGCTGACTTGTATATTCCTTTTTTCGATCAAACTATAATTCAGTATTAATTCTCACCATGCACCTTCTGTATCTTTCTTTTATCTAATTGTTTTTATCATAAATCATAATTCAGTCTAATTAACAGTCTAATTTTTATGAAGTGTATCTCCTTTTTCTCCAAACTATATTTCATTCTAATTCTTACCATACACATTCTGTATCTCCCTTTTTTTCCAAATTATCATTCAGTTATTCTTACCATACACCTTCCGTATCTCCCCATTTTTCAAAGTATAATTTAATCTATAATTCTTACCAAACACCTTTTGTTTCTCCCTTTTCTCAAATTGTAATTCATTATAATTTTTACCATACCTTTCTGTATCCTTTTCTCCAAATTATAATTCAATCTAATTTTACCATACACACCTTCTGTATCTCCCATTTTCTCAAATTATAATTATAATTTAATTCTACTTCATTTTCTTTACAACTCTGTATTTTTTCAAATTCTAATTCAATCTAATTCTTACCACACCTTTTGTATCTGACTTTTTCTCAAGTTATAATTCAATATAATTCTTGCACCACACACCTTCTGTATGTCCTTTTCTTATTATAATTCAATCTAATTCTTAGCATACACCTTCTGTATCTCCAAAACTATAACTCAATCTAATTTTCTCCAAATTCTATATTTACTTTTCAAATCTTAGTCTAATTCTTCCGTTACACGATCTTCTTCCTTTTTCTCAAATTGTAATTCAATCTAATTCTCACCACACACTCTATATCTCCCTTTTTCTACCTAATTCTAATTCAATCCTTTTTAACTCCTTTTTTGTTATAATTCAATGTAATTCTTTACCATACACCTGTAATCAATCTATAATTCAGTACCATGCATTTCACCATACACGTTCTGTCTCATTTTTCTCAAAATTGTAATTCAATCTAATTCTTACACAATAAAAACTGTGCCTTCCTTTTTCAAATTTAATTTAATCTGTTCTTGCCATTCACCTTCTGTATCTCCATTTTTTCTCAAATTATAATTAATCTCATTCTTCTAATGCATTTCCTTATATACCTTTTTCTCAGAACCCCTATAATTAATCTAATTCTTACCATACAACTTCTATCTCCTTTTCTCAAAGTATAATTTAGTCTAATTCTTCCCCATCACATACTGTATCTGCCATTTTTTTAAATTATAACTCAATATAATTCTTACCATACAACTTCTGCTTCTTTTTTTCTCAATTGTAATTCAATCTAATTCTAACCATACATACTCTGTGTATGTTCCTTTTTTCTCAAGTTACAATTCATTCTAATTATTCACCATGCACCTTCGTTGTCCCTTTTTTCAAACTGCAAAAATCTGTATAAAAATCATCTTTGTATCTCTTTTCTCAAACTATAATTCAGTAAGATTCTTACAAAACCACTTCTTATTTCTCCATTCAGAATTCTTGCAAGATCTTCTGATTCATCTCTTAACATTTAATCTCATTCTTACCAGACACCTTCTGTATCTCCCTTTTCTCAAGTTCAAATTATAATTCAATCTAATTCTTTACCATACACCTCTATCTGTATTTCTCCTACTATAAATTCTAATTATTACCTCTGTAACTCATATTTCTCAATAATTCATTTTTTTACTATCCTTCTGTTTCTCCTTTTTCCTCAAATTATAATTCAAATCTAATTCTCTTAACATTACAGATTCTGTGTCTCCTTTCTCAAGTTCAAACTAATTCAATGTAATTCTTACCATACACCTCTATCTCCCTTTTTCTCAATTATAATTCTGTCTAATTCTTAACAATACACCTTCTGTAACTCTTTTTCTCAAAATATAATTCAGCCTAATTCTTACCATACACCCTCTGTATCTCCTTTTCCTCAAGTATAATTCAATCTAATTCTAACCATACACCTTCTGTATCCCTTTTTCCTCAAATTATAATTGGATCTAATTCTTCATTCACTGTATCTCCTTTTCTCAGATGATAATTCAATCTAATTCTTACCATACATTTCTGTATCTCCTTTTTCCCAAATTATAATTCATTCAATCTAATCACCCTCTTTATAAATCAATCTAATTCTTACCGTCTTTCTCTTCTTCATTTTTCCAATAATAATTCAATCTACTTGTTTCCCCATACACTAATGTATCTCTCTCATTTCCAATCAATTGTTGCCATACAATCTCCAATTCTTATAATTCAATCTAATTCTTTATATCTCCCTTTTTTCTCAAATTATAATTCAATCTAATTCTAACCATACAGCTTCTGTATGTTTTCTCAAATTATAATTAAATCTAAGTCTTTATTTATGCCATCTATTCATTTTGATAATTCTTGCAATTTAATTCTTACCATACACCTTCTGTGTCCCTTTCTCTTGAAAAATCTTTATTCAGTCTAATAATATTAAAAATACACCTTCTATATCTTCTTTTTTTCTCAAATTAATAATTCAATCTTGTTCTTACCATACCCTTCTGTAACCTCCCCTTTCTCTCAAATTATAAATCAAATGAATTCCCTAGCATAAATTTCTAAATTTTTCTCCCTTTATAATCCCATATTATTCCTAATACTCATTCTGTATCTTCCTTTTGTACAATCAATTCTTACCCTACACATTTTGTTTTTTTCTCAAATTATAATTCAATCTAATTCTAATACCATACACCTTATTTTCTCCATATTCTCACAAACTACAATTCAATCTAATTCTTATCATACACCTTCTGTATCTCTCCTTTCAAATTATAATTTCAATCTAATTCTCACCATACACCTTCTATATCTCTTTTAATCAAATTATAATTCATTATTATTCTTACCATACACCATCTTTATCTTCCATTTTTCTCAAATTATAATTCAATCTAATTCTTCCCACACCCGAATCTCCTTTTTTCCAAAATTTTAATTCATTAATTCTTAACCTTCTGTATCTCCACTTTTTCTCTAACTATAATTCAATCTAATTCTTACCATACATTCTTTCTCCTTTTTCTCAAATTATAATTAAATATAATTCTTGCCACATGCCTTCTCATTTTTTCCAAAATTTAATTCCAATCTAATTCTTACCCTACATTCGGTCATTCTTTATAATTCAATCTAATTCTAACCATACATCATCTTTTTCTCCTTTTTTCTCAAATTATAATTCAATCTTATTCTTACCACACACCATCTGTATCCTTTTCTAAAATTATAATTCATTCTAATTTTACCATCATACACCTTCTGTATCTCCTTTTCTCAAGTTATAATTCAATAATCTAATTCTTAGCATAAACCTTCTCTGTATCTCCTTTTTCTCAACCATAATCCAAATATTATTCTATCTACACCTCTTTCTTCCTTTTGCTCAAACTATAATTTAAACTAATTCTCACCATAACCTTCTGTATCTCTCTTTTTCTCAAACTATAATTCAATCTAATTCTTACCCTACATCTCTTTATCTCCCTTTTTCTCTCAGTATAATTCAATCTAATTCTTACCATGCCTTCTGTATCTCCCTTTTCTCACTTCATAATTCAATCTAATTCTTAACATAAACCTTCTGTATCTCCTTTTTCTCAAATTACGACCAGTTCACCTTAAAGGCGTATCTTTCAAATTACACCAGTGTAATTTCTTACCATACACATT
>NC_089750.1:40864850-40883526 GCF_040412425.1 Macrobrachium rosenbergii | reverse complement strand
TTATGTCATCATCAATTATCAGTGTAAATATTAGTTTTTTTTGTTGGATAATGTATAAATTATAGGAATAGGTTTAAGGTTCTCTTCTGTCTTTTTTTTTCTCTCACTGTCATATGATAGAGTTAAATACGTACTGGTGTGTAAGGTAAATTCCTTCCTCTCCCTGTTTTCTTTCCCTTCGACTTCATGAGCGAAAGTTAGCTAGGCGAATGACGGTAGTATTTGTGTATTGTTATTGAATGTATTTCTACCTCCCTAAATTTTTCAGTTTTTCGAGGACTGTCTAAAATTTATTAAGATTTTGTTTGTAATACATTTGTTTGCTATTTTATTTTTTAGTTTTTTTATCCCTCTTTGATCTGGCTCTTTGGAGTTTTCAAGAAAAAAAAAAAAAAAAATACCCTGATCATTCAGGTGTGAAAGAACCTGATTTTTGTTTTTTTCTATAATAATTATTGTGACGGTCGAAGGTGGTCGTTACACTATCTATTTTTCATTTCTCAGATTTTTCTTTTTATTTATCTCATTTTATTTTATTTATTTATATTTTTTTCATTATTCTATTTTTCAATCACATATATTTTCATTTTCAACTATTTGAATTTGATCTATTTTGATTGATTTTGCCTATTTCATGTATTCTTTCGTTTTAGTTATTTTGATTTTTTCCATATATTTTCATTTCTAACATATCGTTTTTTTTTTATTTTCAGTAACATTTTTTTTATTCATTGTCAGATTTTTTTCTGTTAAAAGCGTTTTATTTTGATTCATCTTTATTTTTCTTCATTCTTATTCTACTTCTTATTTCTAATTTTTATTTCCAGCTTTTATTTTTTCTTTTATTTATTTTCATTTTCATTTATTTTATTTTTATTCACAATTTTATTTCCATTATTTTTAAACTATTTATTCTATATTTCCGTTTTTTAATCCTCTTACTCTATTAACTCATTTCCTATTATTTATATTTTATTTATTTTTTATATTTCTATCTCTACTTTGACACATTTTTTGTTTTATTCTTATTTGCTTCTATTCTTAATTATTTTTATTACATCTACTTTGTGAGTTGTTGCTTTTATTTGTATATATATTTAAGTTTTTTCATTTCTATTTGTTCCTATTTTTATTTACACATATTTATAATTTCATTTTTAAATTTTCACTTGCAATTGTCTTTTTTATTTGTATTTGTAATATTTCCATTTTTCTTTTAATTACTTTTATTTTTCATATCTAAAATTTCATTTTAAGAATATTCATATTTATTTACTTTAAATTTTGATTTTGTGTACATCTTTTCATATTTTATTATACATTTTTATATTTATATTTCATTATAAATTTTTTCTATTCATATTTTTAGTTTTTTCTATCTTTATAGATTTTATTTAGGTTTTTACTTTTAGATGTTATTTCTCTTTTTTCCTGGTTTTTATATTATTATTTTTATTGTTTAAATTTATATTTACCCTAGTTTATTGCAATTTTTTTTTATTAATCTTTACCTTATTGTTACTATCTGATTCTTTAACTTTTCTTATATTTATTATCATCTTTTATTTTATTTTCTATTATTTTTCGTTTATTAAAAATTTATTTTTTATAGTACATAGAAATGAAATTAAAATAAGAATTAGAAATAATACAAGTATGTAAATAAAAAATAAAGATGGAAAATAAAATGACATAAAATATAAAAATGAAAACTGAAAAAAAATTAAAGAAAAATAAGATATATGAAAACGAAGAAGAATAAAACAAAAAATAAACAAATAAAACTAAAAGTAGAAAAAATAGAAATATATATATATAAAATGAAACGTTAAGGAAATAATATAGAAAACGAAATTGAATAAAGTTAACATAGGAGAATGAGTAAATGTAATGAATGAAATTAAAACTAATCTAAATAAAATTTAAAGTATAAGAAAACAAATCGGATATGAAAATGAAAAAAATAAAATTAAAAAGATAAAATGAAATGTTATAAACTCGATTAAAAGTTATCAAAGTAAAAACAGATATAAAAATTAAATAAAAAGCATAAATAAAAAACTAAAGAAATAAAGGAGAACAAAAATATAAAATCATAGTTAGAAATTAATAAATGGGAAAAAATAGAAATCAAATATAAAGAAATATAAAGGGAAAATAGCAATGAAATAAAAAAAAATTGAAATAAAAATAATTAGAAATAGAAATATCAATAATTATAAAAAACAATGACTGAAAATCAAATATTTAAAAAAATAGTGAAAAAAATACAAATAGAAATAAGAAAAATAAATAGAAATAGCGATAAGTATAAAAATTTAAAACATTACAAAAATTACATATAACAATGAATGGTAATAAAGGTAAAAAGAATGAAAAAAAGTACCTAGTGCATGAAAATAAAATAAGCTACCTAAAAATGAAAAAAAATAATAGATAAATAGATATGAGATATACACAGAAATATAAAAAATAAAATGAATTAAAAAATACAAAAAATAGTTAAGAGATAAAAATTAACATGGAAATTAATAAAGCTAATAAAACACTAAATAATAATTAAAAATAAGGAAGTAAAATAAATATAATTGAAATGAATATAAAATTAGGGAAAAATACAGAAAATAACTAAAAATATAAATGTAAATTTATATAAAAGTAAATTTAAGTAAATCAGAAAAAATACATGAAATGCAGATTGATAAGTGTAAAATAAAAATGAAAATAAAAAAAATATAAAAATGAAAATAACATAAATAAAATTGAAAATGGATATAAAAATAAAAAAAACAGACAAGAAACGATAAAAAACGCACAAAAATAAATGAAAATAAAACTCAGTACACATAAGAATAACAACAAAACAAGAATGAAAAAAATGAAAATAAAAGTTGCCATAAATAAAAATAGAAAATATAGATCAAACTATATATATATATATATATATATATATATATATATATATATATATATATATATATATATATATATATATATATATATATATATATATATATATATATATATATATATATATATATATATATACAGTATATATGAATAAAATGAAAAATTAAAGAAATTAAAATAATAATAGTAAAAGTATAGAACTGAAAAAAATTATAATAGAACTAAAATAAAAAAATTAGTAAATAAACAGAAAATTGAAATGTAAAAAAAAGGATTAAAATAAATGTAAATATAAAGATAAATAAAAATGAAGTTGAACAGAAAAATGTGCAAAAGGTAATAAAGAAAAAGATAATCATAAATAATGAAGCTATTAATAAAGATGAAAAGGACAAATAAAATTAGATAACTATGGGGATATTAGAAATAAACAGAAATAGATAAAAATAATTGTAAAACATTTAATATTAAGATAAAAATGAAAATAAAATTAAAGCCAAAATTAAGCATGTATGTAAAAATTCAAAATAAGTATGAAAATATATAAAAGTAGAAATGAAAGTAAATTAAAACGAAAATGAAAACAAATTACAATAAAAAATTCAAAATAGAAATAAACCGTACAAAACGAAAATAAAAACATGGAAAACAAAACATAATAAAGTGAAAATAAAACACATATACAAAAACAGTAGAAAAATAACAGAAGAATAAATAAAAATAAAAATTTAAAATTAAAATAATAAGAAATAGGGGGAAAAATAAACATTTAAATAAAAGATTAAAAATAAATTAAATTTGAAAATAAAGTAAAATTCAAATGAATATAAAGAATAAACAACTGTAAATAAAATAACTTAATATCAAAGACAAGATAAAAAGGGCTTAATGAATAAAACCAACAAATTATGTATAACCAAAAATAAAGAAATAAAAACGAGCAAAATTGAAAACAATATTGTAAAAATAATAAAAACAAAAACATATGAAAATAAAATCAAAGTAGAGAAAAATTACACAGAAACAGATAAAATTATTCATATATGAAAAACAAAAATAAGAAATTAAATAAAGTTAAAAATGGAAACATTAATAATAATAATAATAATAATAATAATAATAATAATAATAATAATAATAATAATAATAATAATAATAATAATAATAATAATAATAATAATAATATGTTTCATGTTGAATTAGATGGATGCATCATTCGAGGTGATTTTGTATTGAGCCTTTTCAATTTTATGTATAATTCTTTTTACTTATATTTTAATATTGGACCAATGTTCAAAGTGTGGTAGAACGAAGTACATCAGTAGCGTGCGTACAACAAATTTTGTTCTCTATGTTACAGAGAAGGCAGTGAAATATGGGGGATAAACCAACAGAAGTCAACAATAGTTTTCAGATATTCCTTTCGGTATTTCTCATGTCGCTGATGTTTCGGCCAGTCTGATGGTCGTTCTTAAGATGGTTGAGATGATGGTGGAGACAAGGTTGTTGTTTTTTTATTGGGCTGGCGTTATGCCGGCACGGGCTCTTGCTCATGGAGCAGCCTTAAGTGTCATATGATGATTTTAAGTGAAAAAATTATCATAATTAAGATGGGTAGAAATAACAAATTTTAAAGGTAATTTGTGTTTTTGCTAACATGCAAACCTGAAGTTCTTTACAAGGGATTTAGCTTGCGAACGCGAGCTGGAACGGCCATTCGAACTTATTGTCGGTCTGCACTCTGCGTTTCTTCCAGCCAAGGTAACCGAGTGAGGGGTGGCTGAGGTGGGCTGTTAACGTAAAGAACTTCAGGTTGGTATGTTAGGAAAGATACAAATTACTTTTAAAATGTACCATTTGTTCCTACACAAATACAAACCTTTGTTCTTTACAAAGGAAACATACCATTGGTGGGAGGAATCTGGGTACTCTTTAAACCGACTGGTAGGTTTACTCAACCTAGGGTTTTACCTTGCTAGTCCATTTAGGGGTAAAGGAATGGATCCTGCACCTCTAGGATATTGCACATATGGGATGTAGGAGATGCTAGACTTCTGGATTATTAAGTAAAGGGTTTGTACGACTTTACTTAGTCAGGCTGTGAGGACTGACGCTGAAGTGTCGGAGACAATAAAACAAGCAAATACGACCAATGAGCTTGCTTTATTTTCTGTCTTCCCCTCCCCTTCCTAAGAGAGGAGGAGAACTTGCATCCCTTCATTATCAATGAAAAGAATGTTGCTTAGTCTGATAGCTAACCTGCACTCATGTCTGTCCAGCTTGTATACAGAATGGTATTCTGACTCTCTGTGTACCGGAGAGGAAGGAAGAAAAATCGAGAAGGAGGAGAACCAGTCACTCCTAACCTGTTTCCTGCCAACAGCTACTGGCCCATGGAAAACATGTCCAAGGCTAGAGGGCAAAATTCCGCAGGTAAAACAACATGCAGGTGATCATACCTGATCACTTCTCTGCATGTAATAAATGAAAGCAAACAGGTTCCTACTGAATGCAAAGTATAGGTGAAGCCCCTACTATCTTGCGCTCTCATCTGGGCTGCAATGCTCCTTTCACACTGGAAGAGACGCCCGTGGATCAACTTACAGAGCCAGGAAGTAAGTGTACTTGGAAAACTCCTTCCTTAACTCTGTTATTACTAACTGAAAAGTTGTCAGCAGACAAATTTGAAGTGTTGAGTTCCTTCAAGATAGTACTGGAGCACTCAAACAGGACTCAACAGTATCTAACAAGGGTCACTACAGAAAAGTCCTTCGTGAGGATAGTGAGAAAGGTTCAAACTGCATTCTGTACAAACAGATCTTCATCCTCACGAGTGCTATACATATGAGAGCCCAGATAACCTGCCCATATCTAAGCACATGTCAGGGCGCAGTCTCTGGGTTCAGACCTATGTCTGACAACCCTCAAAAAAACTTTAACAGGCTACGAGTTAAGTTTCTAAAGGTAGTCATAACTCTCCTGAGTTTGAATACCAGAGAGAGAAAGACTGTTATAGCTTTTCAGTAATATAAAAGATCTCCCTGAAAAAGAAGAAATCTACAACTGGAATCAAACCCTGTTGAGGGTTGACCATGCCTTTCAGAAACCAGGGCAGAAAGAAGCTTCACAGCGAAGATATGTGAGCAAAACTATGTTACCTGCTGACAAGCAGCTCTGATCAGAGAGATAACTCATCTCTAACACCAATAATTGGAGGCAATTCTAGCCTTATAGACAGCCACTCGATAATGGAAGTATCCCAGAGCTCCGATGGAGATCAAAGAAAGAATCCTCTCATTTGGGGAGTGGCTGGAAAACATCCAGGAATGAAGGCCAGACCTCTCAACACCTGGAGGTACCAGGCTATGAGCAGCTGAATCCAAAATTAACTAGAGATGAATATCTCATAGGACCTTGAACCATAGTGCTAGAAGGTCTGGATATTACTTGACGCGACACATGGAAAGTCCCAGATTTCACCAAGGAAAAACAGAAATTACCCTGCTGTTGATTATGTACTAAAAGGCAAAATGGTGATAAAGGCATAAGATTCGAGGCTGGAAAAGAAAGAGGCCCAGAGCTACCTGTTGTGCCGATTGGCAGCCAGGTGTAAGCTCAGAACCTGGAGATCTCAAACAACTTCTTTGCCATACAGGTGATTAGAGATCATACGTCCCTGTCTCCAGTTGTAGATCTGGTGTTGAAAGGTATTTGGACATCAGCCCTAAAGTGAGACGTACCACTCTGAGCGATACCCAGGTGTACATCCTACCCCTCATTGGATGTGTCTGACTGCAAAAGCATCCTTAAGGGAAATTAACTGGTACCCCCATGTACAGTTCCTGTTGTCCTGCCATAGTCTCAGTCCCCTGAGGACACAATTTCTTGAGACTCTAAGTCACGAGAGGAGGTAGAATTGCCCTCGAAACCCTCTTCTACAAGGACAACAGGAGAACTAAAGAATGGTGATAACACCAAGCGAGTTATCCCCAATACAACAGAAGCTTGTGTGCAACCTCCCTGAGTTTTCTAAAGCAAGAATCCTAAGAAAAGAATCTTGTTGTTGCTATAAACCTGAAACACAGGCGCTCACTCTCTGGTCAGGAAAGAGGAGAAAAACCTCGAAGTTTATCACCACTAAACTCGAAAAAGTGGGTTGTCCTATGGCCAAAAGTGTGACAAGTTTGCCAGGACAAACCAACATCCAAATACATCCAGTATACCTCTCACAAAAGAGTTTAAGTTGAGATAATGTAGACACTTTGTTAGACCTTGGGGGGAGGTGATTGAAAGTCTCGATGAAAGACCGTCATCCCTCAGAGTAAGGCTGAGGTACTTCCAAGACGACAATGTGTGTGTGTATTTGAACAATACCTATCCTTTTAGTTCTTTGAAAAAGAGATAAGTTGCTCTTCCTCAACTTCTAGCGCCAATCTTCAGCATCACACACCCCCTACTAAGGCAAGGATATGGACCAGAAAAGAGTAAGAGATGTCAGGACTCAAAAGAGACAGGTACTCTCTTTTGAATGACAGCCACAGGGAAAGAATGCTGCCCTTGCAATCCCCTATCTCTTCTTCACCTTACCAACTTTCCAAAAATGGAAGATTGATTAAAGGTGAAACAAAACTCCCAACCGGAGAATAAGTCTGGGAAACTTCATGAGAAAAATATGAGGTTGAATCTCTGCTGTCCCAAAGAAGAGAAGACCATTTGAACATGAAAGTTCTACTGCAGTTCCTGGAAAAGATGGCTGCTGCTAGTCAACTGCACCAGCCTTGCTGCAGCCTCTACTTTATTCCAAAAGGATTGAAGTGGACCCCAGAGCCGGACTAATCCTCCGTGCCAACATTTTACCCAGGGACTCGAGACAACACTGTATCTTGTCCCCTGACAAGCAAAACCGGCTCACAGCAAGTTGTCTGCTGGACTGGGTAGTCAACTAAGACTACCCCCAGAAAAAAGAATTTTGAATATAGCATTCTTCTTCTGGTCAAGCTTTGCCTTCGCATGTAGCACACACACACACACACACACACACACACACAGAGAGAGAGAGAGAGAGAGAGAGAGAGAGAGAGAGAGAGAGAGAGAGACTCCTTGCTCGAAGACTGTCTAGCGTTAGGCTAAAACAAGGCTAAGAGAGAGGGACTCAAGTTTACTTGTGGTATTGGTTTGGCACTGACCAGGTTAAAGAGTTGTCCTTTCGATGAGTCAGGGATGCAGGTAGAAAGTCACAATGCTGGATTGAGCTCAACATGAATTCCCTGTAGAGAAACAGGTGAAATCATATGGCTCAAAACACCACTAGTAAGTCATGACTAAGGCAACTAACCTAGAAACTAAGCTCTCTCTGTGGCAAGGAAAAAAGCAGAAAATGGGGTGATTCCCCAAGGCCATCTGGCTTGCTACCGAGCTTGAAGGCCTCCAGACACAGCAGCCTCTGCACCTTGGTATTTGAAGCCTGGTGTACAGGACCACTGGGACCATTCCAGGTACTTTAAAACCCAAGACACCCCTCCTACTGGTGGAGGCCAGTTGAAAACTGCTACGGGATTGTTCCAAATTTGGGCATATAACCCGTTCTGTTCTAAGACCACTACGAGTAGGCTACATACTTCTTCGTGAAAAGCTCAGGGGAAAGCATGAAAGCTTCCTATCCTAGTTCCATGGTTAGCCAGCTCCTGTCTCCTGGAAAGCTCTGAAGAAAAAGGGGGAACAGTCCCTGGCACCCTTGCAAAGTCTTCTTTCTTCTTGTAGTCATCTATGTCATGTGCAGGAGAAAGGATGTACTCTGTCGTCCATCTTACCATAAAACTCTCAAAGGCGAACCATTTGTTCAAATCCGGCCTCCAACTCGCTGGTGGGGTGGAGAGGGCGGTATTTTAATTACATTTATGCTGATCTAAACAGCAGAGTGATCACTGGCAAGTCCAGGATGCAAATTCTGCTAACATACTTCTTGAAGGTCACTGGATACGAAGAATAAATCCAGTCTTTATCCATGAAAGTATGTTGCTTCGTTTCTGTCATTTAATAACATCACATCCGGTAAGTCCCCCATTAGAAGGTTAAGATGTCTTCCTGCTACATTCGTTGCACTTAGCAAGAGGAAAGAAGGGCGGTGTGCATTAAAGTCTCCAGCAAAAAATGTATTTTCAATGGAGGCCACATTGAACAGGTTTTCTCCGTCGAAAATTTTGTCAGGTCCTTTATAAATGTTATGAATGTTGATTGAGGTATTTTCTAATATTGAATTAACATTTAGTGTTTCGGCTTCCGGCCCACAGTCAATATGTTGTGATGTAGAATATATAGGGAAATTACATAGAAAGAGAGAGAGAGAGAGAGAGAGAGAGAGAGAGAGAGAGAGAGAGAGAGAGAGAGAGAGAGAAATGTAGAAAAAAGAAAAAGTTAGGAGAGAGAAGGAGAGAGACATAAGAATAAAAAGAAAGGCAGAGAGCACAGTGATAATGCCTAAAAGCTGTTGTTATTATCGTGGTTCAAATGCGCTGATCGAGGCAGGATTTTTGCATGAATCTAAAGCAGTATATCATGTTGAAGCCATAAAAACAGTCATAAAAGTGGGAAGTAGTGGCCTCGCGATTAAGTTAACCAAATCATGAGTCAGCACAGCCAAAAAGCTTACAGCAGCTGGTTCTATAACCCCGCCTTCACAGGAGGCGTTTTCATGGAAATTCCAGGAAATTGGGGCTGGACAAAGTGATGTACTTCTACACCCTCCAATCAAACATACTAGGGAGGGGTCTTTCACACACCCTCCTAAGATCACCTCCAATCAAGTCCTCTAAGGAGAGATTTGAATCACACCCACTACAGTCTTTCCAATGAACTATTTGAAGGGGAGGCCTTGCTGATAAATCCTTCCAATAGGGCTAGAAGGAGGTGGAGATTACAGATAACAAGAATTCTAGGGGTCCAACAGGCTGGAGAACGCCAGGGGAGAACAGATCAGAACTGTGTCTTTCAAGGGAGAGTACATCTCCCCTCACTTCCGTGTTCCCCATATAGACTGAGTCAAGTTAATTACTCCAAAGTGACTTCGTTTTATACCACTGTAACTTGTTAATTTTGTACTGATCCTTATAATACTAAGTACTAATTAAAGTGAAGAAATTACCGATCTCGTCTCTATACACCTTTCTGAGAGAGATCCATACTTAAAATAATTAATCTAAGGGAGATAGTACATCATCAGCGATAGCGATGCAGAAGGACACACTTAGAGGAAATCAAGGTAAGAAGTGAGAAACTAAAAACATACAACAGAAAAAGAAAGAACCTTAACAAATATTCCTTATTTTTTCAGAAAGAATAGTCTTTTTAAGTAAAGTAATTAGGTCCCTGTCACTTTCAGTGTACAGGGTTTTATACACTGTATAACCATTAAGAGAAAATTTAACCCTTTCTCTTAACAATGTTTCTTGTAAGAGAGCGACGTCACGTTTTCTTGGCAATACCTGTGACTGTAGCAATGCATATTTTGCATTTCCACTGTTTGCATTCCACTGTAAAATTTTTAGAATGGTGTTTACTCGGACTGTCACTTCGGTCCATCTCCATATTAAGTGGGATGCGTCCCGACTCTGTTCAGGAAAGCTTAATGGATCTTTTCATATTTACCCTGGTGGGATTAGTGTCTGGTATATCTCTTGATAAAGCATTTCTTCAAATGCACACAAAAGCTCTTTCAAGCATTGACAGTCAAGCATCAAGGTTCCAATGTAGCGAGATTGGGCCCTTTCTTTTTCATGATGCGTTGTGCTGGGCCTTCTTTCGACGGCTCCGGAAGCACCTGTAGGGTGGGGGGTTGAGAGAGGGAGGGCTCTTCCTATTGGTTGGGAGCGGGATGACTCATCTAGGAGAGTCTGGCTAACCGTCGAAGGCGCTGATTGACACCCAGACGGCCACTGTTTAATAAAGCTTGTTTAAAGGAGCGTCATCTTCCGAGATATTCAAACAATAATAATAATAATAATAATAATAATAATAATAATAATAATAATAATAATAATAATAATAATAATAATAATAATAAATTAAAAAGAATATTAATTATTTATTAAAGTTCGCAAGACCAGTTTATAATAATATCTAAAATAAACAATAAACTGAAATCCATTGCCATCGAAACAACTTCAAATATTATGTCCGATGAAACAAAAATTTGACATCCAAATTAAACACTGAACATAATTAAATCTCATTCTAATTTCTTTGTTAATATAATTTATATTGGTTAGCTTGAATAAGGCTATTATTACATAATTTATGCATTTTAATTATAAAAGTAAAACGATATAAAAAATAAAAATTAAAAAATGATAAAAATGAAAAATTATAGTAACAAAATAGTAAAAATAAAGGTGCACGTTATATACATAGAAATGATAATAGAATAATAAAGAATTAAACATAGAAAATAAAATAAAAAACCAATTCAAATACAAAAGAAAACAAATAAATATAAAAGGTATATATTATTTTTAAGTAATAGAATAAAAAATAAGAGACAATGGAAGAAATTAAAAATGACAAAAAATGTAGATATCAAAAAATAAAAAGAAGTAATAAAAATGTGTAAACAAAATAGAAATAACATTAAGAAAGAAAGAAAAGTAATAAAACTTTAACAAAAAAGTTAAGAGTAAATAATAGGAAAACAGAAATAAAATTAATGATAATGAAAATACAAATAATAAAAAAACAATATGAGTAATGGTAAAAAGTAAAAAAAATAATAATAATAGTAAAATAATGAATATATTAGCAACAAAAAAGAAAATACAGGTAATAAAAAGGAGAATAAAAAAAAGGGGAAATATAGCAAGAATAAAAACAATGATAAATGAGAAAAATAACAATAATCATTATGTAAACAGAATAATGATAACTGAAATTGAGAACGCAAAAAAAGAATGAAAATAATGAATATAAGATTATAAAGAATAAAAATAATAAAAATAGAACAAATGATAAATAATAAAATATAATAAAAATGAAAATGAAAAATGAAAACACTAAAATTGAAAATATTAATGTAAATATATGTATAAATGCTAGAGAAACAGGAATAACAAAGTCAAACTAATATGAAAATAAAAATCATAAATAGTATAGCAATAAAAAATGAAAAAATACTACAAATAAAATATAACATAAAAAATAAGATAAAAAAGATAAAATAAGTGTAATAGGAATCTAAAATAACAAAAGTATCCAAAAATATTTAATGAAAACTAAAAACGAAAAATTATTATTAGAATTGTTAAAAGTAATGAAAGTAAAAATATATGACTATATAAAATATAAAGATTAAAAGTACAAATAAAAATGGAAATAGAAATAAAAACAATAAAATTTAAAAGTAATATAATATAAATAAAAATTAATAAAAAATATATAGAAAAATATTAATAAGAGTTATGAATACTTAAAAATAAAAGTAAAAAATATATATGGTAAAAAATATAAAATAAAAATGAAGCAATAAAGATGAAATCAATAAAATAAAAATTCCAAATATAGTAAAAAATAACATTAAAAATAAAGATTGAAAATAAAAATAAAAATCATAAAAATGAAAATCAATGCAAAATTAGAAAAAAGATAAACAGTAGGAAATAAAAATTAAAATATTTATAGAATACAAAAAACAAAAGTGACAGATATTTATAAATATAATAATATAGTAAAAATGAAAGAAATGGAACAGTAATGTAAATTTTGAAAAATATAGTCATGACAATTAGAAAGACAAAAACAATGATTAATAAAGATGAAAACAAATGAAATGTCAGTAAAATATGGATCATCAAACTTCTAAAAAAGGATAATAAAAACAATAAAAATTTGAATTTTCTATTTTTAATTTTTCCTTTTTGTTTTTTATCTCTATTCATTGCCATATTTATTTTAATTTTTGAGTATTTTTATTAATTTTTCTTTTAATTTCTGATATTACTATTTTGTTTTTAACTTATACTTCAAATGCTATTGTTTTTTATTTTTATTAATTTCAAATTGGTATTCTTTTCTATTCCCATTATTTTTTAATATTTAATAGTTTTTCTCATATTTATATTAAATTTTAGTTTATCCCGATTTTTCTTCTTGATTATTCTTACTTTTTATATTTCCTTTTATTTTGATTTTTAGATTTTTGATTTCTATTTTTCATTTTTATTTCTATTTTTCATTTTCAGTATTTTCATATTCCTTATATTTTGCTTTCTTTATAGTTTCAGTATTTTATTATAAAGTACTTTTACCTCCATTTTTTAGTTTCACTTAAAAAAAATAATTATATATTATATTTTTCATTTAATGTTAGTTCGAAAATTTTTTGTCTCTATCTATTCTATATTTTATTTTTATTTTTATTTTCATCATGTTTATTTTTCTTATATTTTGTTTTTTTATATCTTCATTTTTTATTATGAAGTATTTTTGCCAATAATTTCTATGCTCCATTTACTTTTTCAGAAATTTTGTATTTTTTATTTATCTCTGCATTTAATATTATCTTTTAAAATTTTCATTATTCCTTTTCGTTATATTATATTATATGCGTTAGCTTTTCCCCTTCTCACATTAATTTTAATCTTTATCGTTTTTATCGTTATTTTATTATTACTGTTAAAAGCAATATTTTTATTTTTTCACATCTTTTTCTATTTTACTGCTTTTAATTTTATTTTTACAATTTCTATTTATACATGTTTTAATTATTTCTTTTTTCATGATTTAAGTTTTATTTTTTGTTATTTTCATTATTTTGATTTTTAATTACTATCTACTTTTTATTTATTTTATCTTGTTACGTAAATTTTTACTTTATTTATATGAATTTATATTTATGTCTATTATTTTTATTTCTATTATTTTATTTTTATTATTAATATTTTACTTTCTTAGTCTATTTTCAACTTTGATTTCTATTTCTTTGATTTAATTTTTATTTCTCTTTTTTATCGTTTTGGGTTTCCTTATCTTCTCCATTTGTCTTTTGTTCATACTGTTGGATTGTCTTGTTATTTACTCTTTAGATTTCTAGTATTCATCCTTATTATTTTCTATTGATTTTACATTTTATTTTTATTATCTTTTATTATTTAGTTTTTAATTTCTTATTGTTATTAATTCCCGTTATCTTTATTTTTATTTCTACCTTATATTATTTTTCATTATTTCTAATACTTTGTTCATCTTTCTTTAATTTTAATGATAACCACTTTGTTAATTTTTCCTGTTACTCTTATTGCTATTCTTATTCTTTTATATAAATATTCTTTCCGTTTTATACTAATATTATCTTTATTTTCATTTTCTTAAATTTTATTGATATAATTATATTTCTCATGATATATTACCAGTTTTATATTTATTCTTTTTATGTCCATTTTCTAAATATGTTTCATTTCAGTATTTATTCATATTTTTATTATCTTACATTAATTATTTTATTACTTTAATGTTATTTTCTTATATTTTTGTTTTAACTTTTATTCATTTCATTTTCATTTCCGTTTTTATTTCTTATTTAGATTTTTTGTTTGTTATTTCTTTTTCCCATGTTGATTTTGATTTATTGTAATTTTTATTTGAAATTTATTTTGTATTTTTTTGTTTTATAAATACTTTTATTGTTTTTGTTTGTATTGCTATTTTGATAATTTTTAAAACTACTTTTTATATAATTTTGATTTTATTCCTACTTCTCTTTTCGATTTTTATTTTCAATTTTAATTTTTTATATTTTTATACTTAATTATTAATTATTTGTTTTTATTGATTTTATTGTTATTATATTTCTAATGACTTATTTCGACGAGCACTCTCTCACTGCTCTTCTTGGAGACTTGCCATTTCCCACCGAATTAGAGCGTGCTGCCCAAATCTTGATTAATAATCGACATAATAACCATGACGTCACCAAATGCATCCGTAGGCCCATAGATAAATGATGCCAGAGGAGCCTCGCCCTGCCCATCTAGAAGACATCACACTCTAATAAGGGTGTGCTTTACGCGAAACACAAAAAGGACAACGAGCGTGCTCTTCGTAACATCATAAAAAGAAACGTCTGCCCTACAGATCCAGAGAAAAAGATTAAAATAGTAATTTACTACAAAAGCAAGAAAACTAGGAGCCTAATTATGAAAAACAACCTGGCCCCCTCCTACGCTGGACCCTCTGACGAAAACCAAACTGGCCCTCCGGTACAGATTCCCAGCTAGAGAATGTCTTGACGCTTGCATCGGTATGAACACAATAAGATTTTCCAAGAGGATCTTCTACCACGTTTAAGAAAGCGCCACCGACATTAATGCTGAGAATGCTCATGATGCTAAAATAAAGAGAGGTAATACAATTCCCAATATTGAGATTGAAGGCTCTACACATCGGAAAGGTTGTTGTTGCTTAAGATTAAGCTGGCGTTATGCCAGCACGGGCTCTTGCTCATAGAACAGCCCGTAACTCATTGTGTGATGTGAAAATGAATGGGAATGAAATGAATATGCAAAATTTTTATTCTTGATGGTCGTGCCAATGAAATGATGATCAATGGGGAGGACGGGAAAGAATGACAGTAACGATTCCTGGAGAGTCGTAGATAACCAAGAAGAGAAAAATAAATTATTTGTCCATGAGAAAAAGCAGAAGAATGGAGAAATCTGCAGAGCTGTCATGCTGCATTTTATACACTCTGTATAATTTGCATCGAGCTTTAAGCGGGGGGATTGATCGAGGAAAAGAAAATATTCTATGTCGGGGGAAAAGAGGGGCTGACGCTCTTCCTGATGGCAAGATGTGTGCTGCTGTCTACAGTATGTCTCTCGAGGAGAGCTTTGACCTGTGCATGCCCCTGAAGGAGGAATGTAGGGTGCTACAATGTCATTGATATTTTGTTTGTAAATGTTCTTGAAGTCAAGCGACAAGGAAAAAGGTCAAGGACGGTTAGGAGAGGAATATATATATATATATATATATATATATATATATATATATATATATATATATATATATATATATATATATACTGTACATTGATGTTTTGTTTGTAAATGTTCTTAAAGTTAAGTGACAAGGAAAAAAGGTCAAGGATGGTTAGGGGAAATATATATATATATATATATATATATATATATATATATATATATATATATATATATATATATATATATATATATTTCCCCATATATATATATATATATATTTCCCCATATATATATATATATATAGTGTAATTCTAATACCACAATGCCCTCTTAACTTCTCGATTTCTTCGCTTTTTTGGATATGCTTGTAACTACGAAGCCGTGACATCCAAACGCAAGAAATTGAAGAGACTTGTGATTTGCCGGTCGCGGGAGACGAACCCGGGTCACCTTAACCACAAGGAGGTCACGTTGGCGACCCGACCACGAGAAGTCTCTTCAATTTCTTGTGTTTGGATGTCACGGCTTCGTAGTTACAAGCATATCCAAAAACGCGCGAAGAATTTGAGAAGTTAAGAGGGCATTGTGGCTATTAGAATTACATATGTGTCTGGTAAAAGTGACCAGTAGATTATACATATATATATATATATATATATATATATATATATATATATATATATATATATATATATATATATATATATATATATATATATATATATATATATATATATATATATATATATATATATATATATATATATATATATATATATATATATATATATATATATATATATATATATATATATATATATATATATATATATATATATATATACTGTACATTGATGTTTTGTTTGTAAATGTTCTTGAAGTTAAGCGACATTCCTCCTTCAGGGGCATACACAGGCCAAACTTCTACTCGAGAGACATAGACAGCACACATCTTCCCTTCAGGAAGACTGTCAACTCCTCTTTTCCTCCGACTTAGAATATTAATTTATATATTGTCACGATGCGTATCAAGTACCTGGTTATTACACAACTAATCTCAAAATTGAAAAATATACCTCACTTCAGCCAGATACCTGATCTCTCATAACATTAATTGTTACGACTGAGTACTCTAAAGGTAACAGTGATCCCTTAAGAAAAACTTATTTATTACTTGAAAAATCAAACTAAGTCTATCAGAATATGTGTGAGGTATCAAAAATTAAACTAGAGATATTCTAGAGTAGAAGGGCATCACTCCATCAAAAAACTCTAACTGTTCCCTGGTCTTAATTCACTTTAGCAAAACTAAAAGAACAAAACATGTTTATCACTTTGCCTTATGCACACACAATCAGTCCTATTCACTGGTGATCAATAAATGAAACACTGTTTGTCTAAAAATGTTAAATACAAAAATTTATTTTTAAATTCAAAGTTTATAATTAGAATTCACAATTAATTAGAATTTACAATCTGAAAAATTTATTATTACTTGAAAATAATACAACACTCAATTAACTCTTGAATTAAACTATGAGACAAAACTAATTCACAAAAACTTTATCAGGAATTTAAATTAATCAAGCAAAATTTAAACTATCAACAATTACTCAAGATTTGAAGAGAAAATCTTAATAAATGAAATCAAGTATGCAATGTTAAATTATACCAAGAAATATTTAAAATGCTATGTAAATAAATGTTACATCACAAACATAAAAAAATGTGAAAATGTAAAGAGATTGTAAATAGAAAAACACACAAAAATACACATAAGATTTATCAATAATGATTTCACTTGGTAAAAATTTCCTAACTTATCATACCATGGTATTAATAAGTAAAATTCACGTTACCTTACACAAACTTGTGAAAACCTCTGTAAATCACTTGCTGCAGCTGCGTTACCACAAAACACACTTTTTTACCAGGCGCCGTTACAAACTAAATTACTTTACTAAATTCAGATCTCAAAAGTTAATGCTAAATACGTGACTACAAAACACTACGTTAAAATAATCTCTTTCTAAGAACGAGAGAGAGAGAGAGAGAGGAAACCAATTCGACTGGTCTCAGAAATCAGAATGAAATAGATTTTAGGATTCCAGTAACACGTGAAACAATTACATGATGTCATTAAAGCATTTTGGGTACGAGATACAAAAGTTCTAGAAGCAGGGAAGTGACGTCATTAAAGCGTTTTGGGTGCGAGATACAATGGAGAAGCTTCTAGAAGAAAGTTACGTCATCCCAGCAAAACATTTTGAATGCAATCTTACAAAACATGACGTAATTGATCAAGACACGTATTCTTTCTCTCAAAGTGGCGTACGTGACTCGAACAATGCATGTAACAACATGAAATCCCTCGTCTTGAGCCCGTACGAGACGAATCGCATTTGTTATCCCAAACCTGTCATCACTAACCCAAAACAAAGCGCTCCCTCTTATCTCAACTGATGACAACTGAAATGAAACAAGCCCTTCCTGGACACACACACACACGTATTCAAATACTACGCTTTTACCAAGAAAGATAGTATTCAAAACTACGTTACTATTAAAATTGTATTAACAATTCTAAATTACGCTATCAAGTTATTTAATCATTAGTTCTTTTGAGATCTGATGCCAAACTAAACATGACACTTCAACAATCATTATCATTACACATAAACATGGAAAAAGAAGTAAATATGTCAAAATTATAGGAGGATATACGCATTACAAGGCAACAGCATGAAAATATGTTGTCACGAAGCGTACCAAGTACCTGGTCATTACACAACTAATCACAGATT